>NW_015637021.1:349246-359933 GCF_001515625.1 Sinocyclocheilus rhinocerous
TTCTGTCAATATGGGGTGCTGTGTGTACATTAATGAGGAAAAAAAATTAACTTAAATGATTTTAGCAAATGGCTGCAATATAACAAAGAGTGAAAAATTTAAGGGGGTCTGAATACTTTCCGTACCCACTGTATATATATATATACACCTTGCTACGTGTACTGCGTGCATTAGGCTAACCGAGACTTGTCAGTTGCACTTATATATTGTTGCTCTTTTGTTAGTTTTGACTGCTTTTATTGTCCTCATTTGTAAGCCGCTTTGGATAAAAGCGTCTGCTAAATGACTAAATAAATAAAATAAATAAATAAAAAACGTTGAGCTTATGAGAGTTGCTCACTGATATCTACCTTTCAAAAGTTTTTTACTGTCGTTGAAAGAAATCTCTTATGCTTACCAAGGCAACATTTATTTGATCAAAAATACAGTAAAAACTGTAATATTGTGAAATAGTATCAGAATTTAAAATTCGTTTTTTTTTTTTATCTTAATATATTTAAAATTTTCATTTATTCGTGTGATAGTAAAGCTTCAAAAATCATTATAATATGCTGATTTGGTGCTCAAGAGACATTTCTTATTATTATCAATGTTGAAAACAGTTGTGCTGCTTAATCATTTTGTGAAAATCGTTATGCATTAAGGATTCTTAGATAAATAGCAAATTTAAAAGAACAGCATTTATTTAAAATACTAATATTTTGTAACATTATAAATGTATTTACTGTCACTTGCTAAAAAAAAGTATTAATTTCTTTAAAAAAAAAAAATCTTAGTCCTTAACCATCTTCAAGAAACGACTAAAAACACACCTGTTCCACCTTTATTTGACCCTCGAACTCTAGCACTTTCTATTCTATTTTAATTCTACTTTATCTATATTTATCTTTTTTTTCTTTTTTTATTAAAAAAACAACAAAAAACAAACAAACATTAGCTTTCTATTTTTTTCTATTCTATCTACTTGTTTTTCTTTGTGCGTGTGTATAATATATATATGTAATTTTGTGAAAATCGTTATGCATTAAGGATTCTTAGATAAATAGCAAATTTAAAAGAACAGCATTTATTTAAAATACTAATATTTTGTAACATTATAAATGTATTTACTGTCACTTGCTAAAAAAAAGTATTAATTTCTTTAAAAAAAAAAAATCTTGATGACACCAAACTTATGAATGGTACTGTAGCTTCTAAGGTTTTGTCTGTGTCTATATTAGGTAACATCATGGGGACATCAAAGAAAATATAGGGACATAAAAAATGACTGGTGAAAAAGTGGTAAAAGGGTGTATACTGTATACTGTACCTTGCATATGTTGGTGCATGTTTGATTTAACTCTGGCATCACTCACAAAATGGATCAATCTTTCCCTTTTTAACCTAAATGTAAAAGTAAAATGAACTTAATGCTCATTGTTCACGCTTTAACACTCTTTCTCTCACAAATACATATTAAAGGCGGTCTCAATGATAACCAAGATGAGTGTAAGCCGCACGTACAGTGCATCAGTAGTTGAACACTGTAATTTATGACTGCCTGGAAACGGCTTTACACAGAAGCTCATGCTCAGATTCAACACAAAACAATTCTATGCACATCCCTCCCTAACTAAGTACAACGGTACTGAGTAACGTTAAATAAAGAATCACAATAGTTAATTTAAAACTTATTTCACTTGTTTATAGATCCACTTGACATTATAAAACTTAAAAAATAACAAAAACACATGGAGTTCCAAGGGCCCGTTCACGACCATACTGATTTTGAGATTCGCTGAGCAAACTCACCTGGATTGCGACGTTCACCTCTGGATTTGACACCCAGAAAGAAGCCGTCTGGTGAAATCGATAAGGTCACCGGTGCGCCCGGCCAGCCCGGTAGAGCTGTGGAGAAACGCTCGTTCAGCACATGCGCACTGCACACATTCCAGCACCAGCGTGCTGTTTACATCACCCTTAACAACTGTTTCCTGGAAACGGATGACGCCGTGCGGCAACCCAGGCGGAACGCGCAACGCAACAGTTGTACTCTGAGGAACTCATTATCCAATATTCAGATAATAAATATTGGATACTCAATATTCATTATCTTTTTATGAAATGTTCTATTAGCACCACTTTATTATACGCTTTTGGCTCCATTACATTAAAGACATACAGGCTTTTGAATTATTACGCACATCGACTGTTTCAGAAATGTCAGGAGGGTTGAGTATAACACTAACAGCTCATTCATTATATAGCGATCTCCCCAGGCGGCACAATAATAACAATTAGCTAACATGAATGGGTGAATATTTTAAAGTGTCATAATCAATCGCTTGGAAAGGCATTTGAATTATTTAATGTTCCATAACAGATTGATTGTTAAAGCGTCATATCAGTTGTCATGTCTACGTATCTTTAGCTTGGCCAAACAGAAGACAATAACATGTACATCACTATTTAGGCTATCAAATGCATGATTACTGTAAGACTAAACTGCTCCATAGACATTGCCTGGACTGCCTCTAAAATATTGATGTTTTGATTTATGTTTATTTGTGATTACCTGTCCTTTTGGAACTTTTGGAATGAAGTCAGTCTATGTAAAACTGTCTGTACATAGGAAAAGCCACTAGATGGCAATGTATGCTACAGTTTAAAGAAATGTTATGACTCAGGATTATGAGTTGGATGATTTTAGTTTAGGCTACGTTTCACGTGAAGCGGGAATTTAAAACACCACGGTGTTATATGTCTTTACATATATTTCTTATGGCTAGCAGAGAGAAAATAATTACTAAATTGTTTTTATTTAACCATTTATTTAATTTTTTAATACTTACTTTATTGAATTATTTAGATTATTTAATCTAAATAAGCAATATAAATGATTTACGTATATGTACACATATTTGTAGCGCAAAAATAACTGAACTAAATGAAATTTCAGCGAGTAGCTTGATAATGACGTTTATTCACTTATCACAAAAATAAAACCGCTGTTCACTAATCAATTACAGCATGTGTGGCTTTGAAAGTAGTTTACTTAGTCACTATCATGATTTTTCTCCAATAACTGTAGTACTTAGCGTATCAATATACAACATGACCTTATGCAGACATTACTTGAGATGTTGTTCATATTATTTTCGCTCTCATGATTTGCAGAACCTCTAAACTATTTCTGGCACTTTCCTGTATAGGTGCAAAACCGCATCAATCGAATTACAGCTTCAGCAACAGTCTCGTTTCGAGCTCTCTGATTGGCTGGACGACATATGATGCTGCCACAGTCAGTACCTCTTTCCATGTCCTGGAGAGCGTGCGCGCCTAACAACAGCATTAAAGTATAGACAGGGCGAATGCGCGTGTGGATCTCAATGTTAGTTTGATACAGGATCAAGAGTACTTCATGCCTCCCGCTCTAATCGTGTATGCATCAAGTGATCTGTTGTTTCTCTATAGGAACTGCTAATCTGATCCGCGTCTTTCTGTGGAAGCTGCAATCGACGCACCTTTGACTGCTTTAAAACGGAGTTAACCATGCCTGCCGAAAACAGCGACCAGGAGAGCATGCTGAGCTATCAGGTAGTTAAAACGATGCGTACGTATGTGTTTATTGCATTAGCTGATAAGTCTGTTTATTCGTTTTTATTCCTCCAGTAACTTAGAATTGGACATCTGCTGTAGGAAACCGCCTGTAATATGCCATATTATGTCATAAATCACCATCTATATAAGATTTTAAAATTCTCGAATGGAATACAAACACATCCGGGCGCCCCATTAGTGCAGGGATCAATAGTACTGTGTGTTCCCTCTCGCCCCCATTGCCACCAAATATCTTATCGACGTTGCACTTTCGGTCTATAATTGCATACCGTTAAAAGCGGACCGTTCCTATTTCTTCAATGCCTGCGACTCAAACAGATGATTATGCTTTATTACCTTAATTTGTGCTCCGCGCATGGATGTGTATTATTGCAGTGTTACAGGCACGTGCAGCAGCCGTATTCCCATTGCCAGGGACAACAGCTCGCATCATTCGTTTATTATCCGCGTCACTGACTGCGTGCTTGCCGGTATAGCAGTGTCTTGTCTAGGCTGATGGGCGTTCTTGCAGAGGAATCCGCACTGTCGTTTTGTAGTGGGTTTAGTATGGAAGCGCGAGATAATGATTATGAGAAATAGCGCATAATGTATAATTTACTATCTAGGCTATTACACTAATGCTGCAAGAGGGTGCCCGTTACGCCATGAATTGGTTTGGAAATGAAAGCTTTTAGCATTTGATTGTGTTGCATCAATAGGATTATTGTGCAAAATATGGCTTCCTTTGGGGAGCGCGTACTGTCAGTGTACACCGTTACCCTCAAATGACCTTGACGCCATCCTCTCTTACTGAGGGTCCGTCTTTAGACTGCAACAGCGGTATTGGTGCAGGTTTTCAGCGCCAAAGTAAACGCTGATTGCTAGTGTAAAATGCTTGTAGCTTATCATTTGACATGTTAGTAGGAAACCTGACTCCTAGCTCTTTTGAGTAGCTACTGCTTCCTGTCCTTAAGGCTATGAAAGGATTAATTCACCCGATAAAAAATAAAAAAATCTTCTACTCACCCTCTTGTCGTTGACCTATCTTGACTTTATTTCATCTGTGAACACAAAAGGAGAAATTATTAATAACAGTCTGGTGACTCTTGTACATTACAACTAACGGTTTTAAAGTGAACTTGAGCTTTAAAGGAATAGCTCACCCAAAAATGATTCAGAAATGGCCATCCAAGATGCAGATGAATTTGTTTCTTCATGTGAACAGATTTAGAGAAATGTAGCATTTCATCACTTGTTTATCAATACATCCTCTGCAGTGAATGGGTGCCATCAGAACGAGAGTTCAAACAGCTGATAAAAACATCACAATAATCAACAATTAATCCACATGACTCCAGTCCAATTATTGTATTGTGAAGTAAAAAGCTGCATGTTTGTAATAAACAAATCCATCATTAAGATGTTTATAACTTAAACTGTTCCTTCCGTCTTAAATACAAGTCCTCATAATATTGCTTTCTAGTGAAAATGTCGTCTCATCTGAATCAGGAGAGAAATACATACAGATCACTCACTGTTTACAAGTGAAAACAGTCCAAAACAAACATGTTTGTAGATTTTGATGTGAGAGGACAACTGAATGGACTTCTTCACTGGAAGTGTTATCATGAATTTATGAATGAAAGTTAACATTAAAATGCCTTAATGATTTATTTGTTTCTTACAAACATCTTTTCGGTTCATAAGACCTTAACTGATGGACTAGATTTGTGTGGATTATTTGTGATTACTGTGTAATGTTTTTAACAGCTGTTTGGACTCTCATTCTGATGGCACCCATTCACTGTAGGGGATCCATTTGTGAGTAAGTGATGTAATGCTAAATTTCTCCAAATCTGTTCCAATGAAGAAACAAACTTATCGACATCTTAAACTATTCATGTAAAGCTAAAAAAAGATGCAAAAGTCTCATAAAAGCCATCCAAATATTTGAAATCTTCTGAATCCATGCAATGGCTTTGTGTGAGTGACAAGCAGACCGAACAGTCATTATTCACTGATTATTTTCCACTCAAATGGGTTGTTAACAACTACAGCTAGATCATTGAGTAAACTGGAGAACCAGATCAATCCACTCCATGAACAAGTCATTCAATGGGTAAACTGATTCATTGAGAAGATCCGACTCAAAAGAACATTTGTTCATGAATTGTGCATTGCTGCTTCTCTCATGAATGCGCCAAGGGAAGTTACAGTGATAGTCAAGATTTTGACTTAAAATTTGAAAAAAATATTTGGAATATATTATACAGTATAGCACTCAAGTCATATTAATTACTTTGACAACATTTTAATTTTTGGGTGAATTATTCTGTTTAAAATTTCTGCTTGAGGGATTCACTATCTATAAAAAACATTATGAGAATTAAATAGAGTATAGGTACTTCTGAACATATATGAGAAAACTTTATCATCCAGTGGATAGTGACTGTGGAGAGAAAGGGCATGTGTAAAGCCTCTCTTTGTCAGAGAAACCAATCAATAGTTTTTCCATTTGTTGAGAAATGTGTGTTTATATAGACACTCTCAGTAGAGAGAGTGAATGTGAAGGAACCACAGAACTGTCTGCCTCCCTTTCCCACACATCTGTCTTGGCTCAATATGTCCATTACATTAATGTAATTTTAACCCAGATTTCATTTCATACCTTGGTTGTTTTGTAGTCAAATACTGTCTCTCTATCTAGGATGATCCTGAGAGGTTTCATTTAATACATTTACAAGATCATTCTGATCAAATATTTATCATTTATTTATATTTATAAGCACTGATAAGCTAAATTACTAAAAAGATCATGTTCATATTCAATAAACATTGCCCATTTTGCAAAGATAATATACATTTTATTGTACATCTGTGGAAAATGGTTTGAAATATATTTTCATATCTCATTCTATTCAGGGCCTTTATATTAATTGCATGTAAGAAAAACATCAACAGTGTTCTGGCTTAGGGAGTCATAATGTTCTTCATTTTGTTATCACTATCTGTCTGATGCTGTGCTCTTTTCATGCCTTTCACTTTCTTCTGACTGTCATTTTGAAACAGGTTTCAGAGAGCATAAATAGCTGCATAAGGTACTGTGCACACATCCATTCAAAATAGTTAGCCAATAAAAGACAGTCTTTGTGTAGGGTTAATATGTTTAATTTATAACACGAATGCATGATAATAGTTTCACTTTCTGTAATTGCAGTATATAGAATATATAATAATATAAAGTATAATAATAAGAATTATAGCATCTTTAATATGGTTATGTATAAACTATAAATTGTAAGATTCAAACTTATAGCAGTATAATGGAAATATTTACAAGACTAATGAATACAAATGTAATGTGCCAAAAAAAAAAAAATGACACCACATTACAAAAACATATTGCTGAAACTCTATGATAGTGATGGTATCAGACACTCTAATCTCCAATCTGTTTTTTCAAAGGCTTTTTCAAAACTTAAAAGAATACCATGGTATTACCTTTGACATGCCAAAATATATTATTAACAATTAACATGGTATCATGTCCAAAAACATGGTAATACCATGGTATTTTTTATTACTGCTGCATGAACAAGTGCTCACACACCCACACTAAAGCATACAAACACAAGCATACACAACAAAAACAGGGAACCAAAAATGTCTTTGTTATTTGCTTTTTTTTTTTTTTTTTAAGAAAACATTGTGCGTTTTGAAAGTAAAAAAGTTGTCACACACAACGTTAATACAAATGCACTTAAGGTAATATGCAAACCGATCCTTATTTTTTATTTTAAATATGCACCTCATGAAGGCTATGATGCCATTGTGATAGAACGGGTGAGGTGGCAATGAATAGTGAATGAGTCATTCTGCCAAAAGTAACAGGTAGTACTTCAACTCTCTCTCTAACCACAATTCTTTATTCCAAGTCTGAATACTGCAGTGGGTTGACCATCTCTCCCAAAATGATGCTTTTAGTGGTTTATTGAAAAATGAACAGTAATCGATTACATACACTCTACCCTCTATGAATAACAACATAAAAGCATTCACTTCAGAGTTGAAATGATTTTATGGTTTGTGCATGCCTGTGTGTGTGTGTGTGTGTGCATGTGTCACTGTATCTGTTCAGGCAGACTGGAGCATCTGGAAGTGGCAGAGGTAGTGCTCTGTGTCAAGATTACTAACAGAACTGTCACAGAAATGTGCTAGAGAGCAAGCAAGCAAGAGGAGGAAGGGCAAGAAAATTGCCCATGTGACCTTTGAAGGCAAAAGGGCAATACTGATGTACTGGCAGCCAAACTGACACTGAGTGTGCAAAGCACACACTGGTAGTGACCTCCATCTAAACCATCTAATGTATTTATTAATTTTACAATTTCTTGCTCAGAGCAAAAAATAAAACATTGGTAATTGTGAGATACAATAAGAAATAAAAAATAAGAAATAAAGTGGGCCTTACAGTTACATTGTGAGAAATAAAGATATACACTACTATAGTTTGGGGCCAGAAAGAATTTTAATGTACTGTATTTGAAAGAAATCTCTTATTCTCAACAAGAATGCATTTATTTAATCAAAAATACAGTGCAACAGTAGTTAAATATTAATACAATAAAATAACAGTTTACTATTAAATTAATTAATACTATTAAATTAATTAAATTAATATTAAATTATTTTGAACTTCATGTTTTTGTGGAAAATTATAGTTTTTTGTTAATTGTAATATTATAAATGTCTTTACTGTCATTATGCACAGTACTGTCATACTGTGCATCCTTGCTGAATAAAAGTATTAGCTTCTTTAAAAGCATTATACTGACCCCAAACTTTTGGTAGCGTAAATTTGCAATAGTGAGAAATAAAGTTGTATTTGATATCAAGGCACACTGTGGGCTATAAAGCCAAAATTCTGAGAAATAAAGTCACAATTATGAGAAATGTATTTCTGACTTTTCCATCTTGCAGCTCATAACTGCAAGATAGAAAAAGTAACAATTAAGAAAAATAAAATCGCAGTTAAGGTTTGCATACAATATAGACTTGTCTTGTGTGTATGCGTTTTTGATCAGGGACTGCGGAAATGTTGCCTGGGGATAAGCAGAGGTAAGAAGAAGCCATTTTCTGTGAGTGGAAAATCTTTGTGACACACACAGATACTGTACACACAAACGAGTACCTAGGTGACACAGGAGCAGTCTAGTCAGCTCAAGTGTTTTGTTATTATTTTAATTAAAGGTATGTGCTCATGTCAGTCCAATAAAGGAAGAAAGACAAGGAGAGATTGAGAGGAGTAGGACAACAGCAGCATAGAGCCGATAATGAATATTAGCTCTGACTATTTTCTCCTTCCCCCTGGGTAAGTATTTTAATGACAATAACTAGATAGATTGTATGGTTGTCTTGTGTTTAAAACTGCCACTTAAGTAATGATTACATAAATTACAAAATAAAACAAGTAAGTAATTAGTAAGTAATTGTTCAAAAAACAACAATTCGATTAGTGAGGTTGATAGTTTATCTAGTCAACTTCAAATATATTTCTACTATTTTTTTTAAATAATACCCTTTAAAGCACTAACGCTACAGTTATAAACATTAAGACAAATGTCTCTGGCAGTTGCATGCATGTGTCCTACCAAAAACATTACTTTTTTTTTTAAACAGTATGAAAGGTTTAAAATAGTCGAACCCTTCTAACCAATCTATACAATGACGTCTGTACTCTGGCAAGTCCTACCATCCCATCCTATTGTCATGCAGTGCAATACATCTGGGAACAAATATTCTTATTAAATGAGTAACAGTACTTAAGGGCTTTTTAACTAATGGGTCCCCCTTTGCAAAATACCATTTTTCTTGTATTCATGCATGCACTCATTCTTCAAAGGGAAAGCAGAGGGTATGATTGTATAAAATGGATCCATTTCATTAAAAATCTCAAAACAAAACAGTAATCATTCAAAAGTGAGGTATAATTATAGTGATTTTGCATTGCAGCCAAGTAACATTTATTACCTGGAAATGCAAGCTAAAATAACAATGAAATCACAGTCGGTGGTCTAACGATTAGAGAAGCTATGAAACTTGGCACCATTTTAAGCAATTGTTCTTAAGCCTGTAATAACTGTAGTTCTGGTGGACCTTGATAAGTTGCCTTAACCATAATTATATGTTAGTGGGATGTTGGAAACAAGGCGGATGCTGTTATAGTGGAAAGCTACTGGTGCTTTTGTTGTAACACACAATGTAATGCATGACCTCAATGCTGCTCCACACTATGACTGTCAATCAATACCTCATCGATCAAATATACACATAAGCCTCAAGCAAAAAACACAACAGAGCATCATTTGCACAACAGTGAATATAGATCATTTTAAAACCAATGGGTTCATTTGAGAAAGATTTTCTTGAATCTATTGTTATTATACTGCACTTTAAAGTCTGTGAGAATATTTGTGCCTTCCGTTTGGCTGTATTTTTTTATGCAGAAAATGTTCCAACAGGATTTAGGCTTGTGTTCCTGCACAATAAAGCTGTGCAAACACATTGATGAATCATCTTTTTCATGGAAAGAAGCAGCATCCCAGTGGGATATCACACACACGCACACAAATGTAAAGAAGGAAGTGAAGGAAGCCTAATAAATATCAGTGATCTCTAACTGTTTGGGGTAGGGAGTTACAGTACCTTATTCACAGGCAACCACAAAGTCAGGTAAGATCTTATTCATGCAACTTTGATTTAACGTATTTAATGGATTATGTGCCACTGTGCATCTATTTTGCATACATTCATAACTAAACTGCCCAGGATCATGCAATATGTACTATATTGTGTCTAACAGGTTTGCAGGGTCAAGCAGTTCATGCATGTGCTAAATAAAATATGTATGGTCTAAAGAAAAATGTCAATACTACATTTACATTACATTTACATTTAGTCATTTAGCAGACGCTTTTATCCAAAGCGACTTACAAATGAGGACAATAAAAGCAGTCAAAACTAACAAAAGAGCAACAATATATAAGTGCAAATGACAAGCCTCGGTTAGCCTAACGCAGTACACGTAGCAAGGTGATTTAGAAGTTTCATC
>NW_015637021.1:359965-360363 GCF_001515625.1 Sinocyclocheilus rhinocerous
GTTCCTGAGATGCCATTTTCCAATAGGGTTGACAGGAGAATCTGGTGGTTCACCGTATCAAAAGCAGCAGACAGATCCAGCAAACTACTAACTAGTGTACTTTTTATATTTGATGAAAAATATGCAAAGTATATTGTTTTAATTTGGTAATATTTTTAGGTGCCTCTTTTGAAATTAGAGATTAAGCAGATAGGTCAAATGATGAAAAAAAATATTTTTTCTTAATCTTTTGATTACAATTTCTTTTATTATGAGTGCTATGACACTGTCACGAATCCGGTCCATGAACTTCCGTCTGCTAGCCATCAGAGGTCACCCTTTCCATTTTCATTGACTCTCGCACTACACCCTGTTGCATATCACCCCGGACTACATATCCCATCATTCATTGCACTGAT
>NW_015637021.1:360383-362038 GCF_001515625.1 Sinocyclocheilus rhinocerous
CGCTAGCCCTAGGATTATTCTTGTGTCTTGCCCGCCATATACCTGTTTGCCCTTGTTCGACCCTGCCTGTGTTTCTGACTTCTCTGCTTAATAAAGCCTGCACATGGATCCGCATGTCTCACGTCTTGTCAGCCCCGTAACAGACACGCTGTGAAAATGTAACTTTCAGAAATTAAGCTAAGCAGCAAAAACCTATGTGTTTTAAACAGCACCTTAATTAACAGGGTCAGAGAGTGGAAAATAGAGGTGTAAACCAACAAATTATGACTATGCAAAAAAAAAAATCTTAACAAATATTATATTCATGCACTGTATTTACAGGTGCATCTCAATAAATTAGAATGTCATGGAAAAGTTCATTTATTTCAGTAATTCAACTCAAACAAATTGTGAAACTCGTGTATTAAATAAATTCAATGCACACAGACTGAAGTAGTTTAAGTCTTTGGTTCTTTTAATTGTGATGATTTTGGCTCACATTTAACAAAAACCCACCAATTCAATATCTCAACAAATTAGAATATGGTGAAATGCCAATCAGCTAATCAACTCAAAACACCTGAAAAGGTTTCCTGAGCCTTCAAAATGGTATCTCAGTTTGGTTCACTAGGAATTTATTGAGATGCACCTGTATTTCCTTAAGTGCTAAAAATTATGATTTTACCCTTTAAAGCTTGATAAGAAAGCATCCGCTGCTTAGAACAACAGTAAATGTCAGCTTATTCATGCCCAGGCCTTATAATAACTCATAAGTCTGTCTTTCCCTAACACACATTCATCATCTGAGACAGGACCCTCATTTGAAATGAAGTTGAATTCAAGTCTGAATTCATTGTGTGTATGTTGAGATGTGTTTACTATTGGGGACCAAATGTCCCCACAAATATAGTGAAACCTCATAGTAAAATTACCACGAAACAGGCGAACACATAGTAAATAATATCTTAAATAATATGTGAAAATGAAATACTTCTTTGAGTATTAGGTTGAGGGGATAAAAAATATGTAATTAGTTGTGTGACATCCCCAAATAGAAAAAAAAATAAAATAAACAACACTGTTTTGATGGGGAAAAAATAGTTTAGAGTTAGTAAGACTATGGTACTGTATGTACTTATTTACACTCTCATTAAAACAAGTAAACGTGTCTTACAGAGGCCTGATGAGGAAGCTGTGGTGGACCATGGTGGCACCAGCTCAGTTCTGAATATCCATTATGAGAAAGAAGAGCTTGAGGGTTAGTATGTACGGTGACGCATTGCTGCCACACACATATTATTTTTTCCACTCAATTATGTCATAATAACCAGATGTTTTCTCGTTAAAACGACATCTTTTCTCGTAATAACGACATGTTTTCTCGTTAAAACGACATCTTTTCTGTAAAAACGAGATGTTATGTCGTTAAAACGACATCTTTTCTCGTAATAACGAGATGTTTTCTCGTTAAAACGACATCTTTTCTCGTTTTAACGACATCTTTTCTCGTTTAACGACATCTTTTCTCGTAATAACGAGATGTTTTCTGGTTAAAACGACATCTTTTCTCGTAATAAGGAGATGTTTTCTCGTTAAAACGACATCTTTTCTCGTAATAACGAGATGTTTTCTCTCGTAATAACGACATATTATGTCATAAAAACGATATGTTTTCC
>NW_015637021.1:362177-369779 GCF_001515625.1 Sinocyclocheilus rhinocerous
ATGTCGTTTTAACGACATAACATCTCGTTATTACGACATAATTGAGTGGAAAAATTAATATGTGTGTGGCAGCAATGCGTCACCGAAAGTATGCATCCACAACACATACTCAGTCATTCATGTGATACAGCCAACAGCTCAATACAGTAATATTAACTGGAAAATCACATTGAATCTCACCAGCTATCTTTTTTCTCTCAGGTCACAGGACTCTGTTTGTGGGTGTGCGGATGCCCATGGGCAGACAGTCTCATCATCATCACCGGCCACACAGTTCCAAACACCGCAGGAGAGCTGAGAGGACGCGGGCTGGAAGTGTAGCTCAAGAAGACATGAACACAGAAAGTACCGCAACATCACACGGTGAGAACGACAACAACAGTAACAAGTCGAGCAACGCTTGTAAGTTCATTCACTGGGAGGTGAATCTGGAGAATTATATCTAACGTTAGGATTCAAAATTAACCCTCGCGAAAGCGCCACATTCAAATAAGTACATTGCATATTTAACGCAACAGCTGTAATCATGTCATATTGCTATTATAAAACAATTAAGTGAGAAATAAGGTAGTAAAAAATGAGTAACTTACAGTTTAGACACAACATTCACAGTTATTTTATCTATTACAGCTCCCCTGACGAAATTTACCGTTGGGCGTCTCCAAGCACGCCCACACACGGTAGCGGCACTATTGGATGAATTGGTGTTTTGAACTATTCGGTTTTGTGAATTTAATGACTCATTCATATGGTTATTTTCCTGAATGATTCAGTGTTTTTGAATGAAAAAGCCATTCAGTTGTCGCCACCTACTGGCGTAACCTGCAGAGAGAGAGACGCTGAAATCTGTGTTAAAGATGGCAAAGACGCAGAGTGGAAGGAAACTGCTAGGTATTCATATGTCCTGCAACATTATATTCAGTGCCAAAATGTAACTCGGGGTTTTGAATCTTTTAGATGCCACGGACTGCCAAATATGATCATTCTTGTGCAAAACGCAGATGTTTTTTTTTTTGCAACGACCCAATTTATTCTGTAAAAAATTTTAATGTGTACAATATTTTGGGAAAATATTTAGTCAAATATTTGTTATGTTACATTACTATGTCTTTCCTACTCACTAGTCAGTACTCAGTACTGTTCTGTTATATGTATTATAATTTAGTTATTTATTAAAAAATATTTATTTTAATATTTGTTATAAATAAAAGGAAATCTATTTGTATTTATTTAGTTAATCGTACTTGTTATTATTTATTTCTATTTTATTTACTTTATTTATTTTTACATTTTTTACACTGTTTTTCTCTAAACTTTTCCACAGACCCACTAGTACTCCCTTGCGGCCCCCTGGAGGTTCCCAGATCCCAATTTAAAACTTCTTGGTTATCAAACAACCCTCTGTTGCCTTCTGAGAGTTGAAGTGAGAGTCTGTCTATTTGACTCTCATTGTTCTTTAATACTTCTCAGGTGGTTGAAGTTTGAGGAGGATGTGGAAGATGGAGGGGAAAGGTGGAGTAAGCCGTACGTAGCTACACTCTCTCTCCATAGTCTGTTTGAGCTACGGAGCTGTATCATTAATGGAACTGTCCTGTTGGACATGAAGGCTAGCTGCATTGAGGAAATTGCAGGTCAGTCAGAAATCAATGTGTATGGCACTCTACATGTTTATCTGTGAAAGGACAAATTTTAACATTAAAAAATGTACATGTCTTTAGTGGGGAATAGTACAGCAGTGTGGCAAGTGTGTGTTCCGATCCTTTAGTTTATTAGGCCCACCTGTAACCTCACACATACTGTAATCTTACACTCCTCCCACTCATGTTGGTGATAGACACATGCAAAAACTAATACCAAACACCCATGGATACTTAGTTTGAGAAACAAGTGGCACAGCCGCCAGCAGCACATGTCACCTTAAAGGGTAGGAAGGAAACGTTTAGATTAAAAATGCACTTAACGGTGAAGCGTGTCATTTTTTCAGTGTTAAAATCTCCTTTAATGTGAAGAGACAACTATAAGAACGCCATTTGTAGGTTGACTTTTCAAAGAGTTGTGGCTGTTCTTTCAAAATTGTGTATGTTTGAGTGGCTCAAAATGTCCAGTAGCATGAGTTTGGCCGAGGGCTACCTGTTTGGAAACTATAGTAATTATTGCAATTCTGTTTGGTGGCCACTAGTGGCACAATTACGCATGTATAAAACAAATACTCATATATTACTTATGAGGACTGTAGAGAGCACCTCAATAGGAAAACAAAGCCAAAACAATTTTAAAATCCCGGCCAGGTCCGGGAAAAAGAGAACATATGGTCACCCTACATCTATGCTGGTTACAACCCTGCAAGTTTTTATACATAATTTATGCCATTTGTGCTTAACAACTCAAATACATTGTTTAATTTTAAATGTATTGATAAATGACTATCAGCTATCAGCCATTGAAGTCTAATAGACTCACAATGTAGCCTGTGTCTTGTCGAGGCATAACTGTTATGATCAGTGTTGCAGCAGTGGTAAGAACATGATTAATTTCCGGAGAAATAGAAGGATAGGGAGACCAAGGGAGATTAATTATGCTGTAAAGGTTGGAAGGGAGGGAAAGAGTGAGTGATGCAGATTAACAGTGCTGCATCAGCTCCGACTGGAACTGTGGGAGGTTTTAAAGAAAAAGAGAAAGTTAGACGCTGAGAAAGTATTGCATTGTTTAGCATGCTGGAATATAACATATTCAGTCCTAAATATGAAGTTGACCATCATCATCATACAGTTTAATCATGCAAACAATAAAAAAACAACAAAAAGGACATTGTCCCTTTAAATTATACATGATTGTCTTTCAAAAGTTGATTGTATTTGGTTTGTATTCACATGTGTGTATATATATATATATATATAATTTGTTGTGTGTAGATTTGGTGCTTGACCATCAGGAGGCAGCTCATGAACTGGATGACAGTGTGAGAATGAAGGTTCGAGAGGCACTTCTGAAGAGGCATCACCACCAGAGTGACAAGAAGAGGAACAACCTGCTGCCAATGGTCAAATCCCTCACTGACTCAGGCAGGAGACAGAGTGAACCTCATCATATGGACAAGGCGGGTGAGCTAAACTGCACTGCATTTTACATGTGTATCATAAAGAAGTATTATTGGTTAAATACAACTTAAGCCCTGTGGATATAACTAAATAATGTTGTGCTTACAGTAATACATTGACAATGTAAATCTATGGGGCGATTTTTCCAAAAGATATCAAAGGAGAAATGCAAATCTCTTTTTTCTGAATTATTCTGTAAACAGAATTTCCTAATTCAGTCAGTAAAGTTGTCTAAATCATTCTTTTGAAGTTGGACTACTTCTGGTCATGTATTATTGACATAATTTCTTTGGGTGGAGTGTTATGCTCCATAAAGGGTTTTACACATCCTGAGTGGTATCCTTGTGGGTATAATATGAAAATTAACTGGTTTACTGGGTTTGCATACTCATGGTTGCAGATGAAAAAGTGGACACAACTTGGCTGATAAGTGATTCTACCATATTAGTCTCATACTCATACCTAATATTTAAGTTTTATGGTTATACTTTCAAATAATTTACTTAATTCTAATAAAATATATTAGTACATTAGTAATATACATATACTTACACCTTTATTTTGGTACTATACTGTGTATGATGTGGATATTGTAGGATGTTTAGATATTTATCATATTTAATTGTATCTCTCAGGTCCTGCTACTTCTCCCCAGCCTCTACCTACAAACCCAGATATAAAGAATGGAGCACCGGATAATAGCCAGATGGATCTCAGCAAGGTACTAGAACCAAAACATCAAGAAGAACATCACAAGTTTGTTGAAATTAAACAAACATTTATTTTACTCTAAAATTGACACAATATCACTATTGTTTGTGATGTATACTGTATGTAACATTCTCACAGATCATTATCTGGCTTCAAAATAAATTAATGCAAAAATCTCTCCTACATCCAGTTTTCAGAGAAAACAGATATAGAAAAATGTATTTAAAAAAAAGGTAATAGTGTAATACAATAGAGGAAAGATAGTACTGAGCAAGATAACCCATTAAACCAAACAGGTTCAATCAGTTTATTTCTAATTAATTTCCTGACTGTTCACTGGAGGCAGGCAATGTATCATTACCAAGAACATCTGGGACAAAAGCACTCACACAGACAAACAAGCACTGTCATCTGGTGATCTTTAGAGGTACTGCAGCTTGTTTGTTTAATGTTATGCTAATGATCAGGAAACAGGAAATTCACTGTAATGAGGTAGATGTCAGACATTTAGAGTGACAGTAAGGATGGCCCCAATCAGATTACATACCTGCTGTTCCTCTTATCTATTCACCCTGACCTAAATGAACAGCTGGAGTTAGTGACTGGAATAACCACAAGTAGTTATTAAAAAAGTAATTAAAATAAAGTTGAAATAAAATAAAATATAAATATTAGATGAGAAACTTGAACTTAAAAAATGTAAACGAAAATGAGAAATATTGGCAACTAACTGAAATATGTTTAAGTTTAGAAGTATTAAATTAATAAAACCAAAACTGAAACAATAATAAACTAAAGCTAATTAAAAATGTTTAAAAAAAAACTAATAAAATAATGTGACTAAGGCACATAACAAAATTATTAAAACTTAAAAATTAAAATAAAAACTGAAAAAGCTAATTCAAAATATTAATAAATACTATAATAGTATATAAATAATACATAAATAGCACTGCTATGATCTTCTCTCTCACTAGGTGGACACACATTTCATGAAGAAGATCCCCACTGGTGCAGAAGCTTCTAATGTGCTGGTTGGGGAGCTGGACTTTTTAGAAAAGTCCATCGTTGCATTTGTTCGCCTGTCTCCTGCTGTACTGCTCACAGGGCTCACTGAAGTTCCCATTCCCACTAGGTAAGTGTTTGTTTGTCAATCCATATATGGAGCTGATAAATTCACTGTAACAGAATGATCAAAATCAATTTTTACTCTGCAGATTTTTGTTCATTTTGCTTGGTCCTGATGGAAAAGCCCAACAGTACCATGAGATCGGTCGCTCCATGGCCACCATCATGACCGATGAGGTCAATGCATATTATTATCTCAATGGATATTAATGCATTAACCTTTATATTTACATTTTCAGCTCTTTCTATTTTCAGAAATACCTTTTGTAGAATAAATTAAACAAAAAAATCTTTTAAAGCAAATTTCTTTCTTTAATATATTTTCATTTCTTTATTTTATTTTATATAATTTTATTCTTCCATTATTTAGATTTTCCACGATGTTGCATATAAGGCCAAGGACAGAAGTGATTTGTTGGCCGGTATAGATGAGTTTCTGGATCAAGTGACAGTTTTGCCTCCAGGAGAATGGGACCCTTCTATACGCATAGAACCTCCTAAAAGTGTCCCATCACAGGTATGGGAAAAACCAACAAGTGTGACTGAAGTGATTGATTTGTTGTAATTTATCTATTCCTCTCTCGGAATAGGAGAAAAGAAAGATGCCAGGAGTGCCGAACGGAACAGGTGTTCCTGTTGAGGAAGAGCAGCATGGAGAACACCATGGACCAGAGCTGCAGAGAACAGGAAGGTGTGTGGTCAAGTTTTAACAACATTGTGCAAGGCCAAATATCCTCAATAGGATATTAAAACCTGAAATCATCTTCTTTGCGAGGAGCCAAAAACAGTCCTCATGAGGAAAATAGCCTAGTAAACATACTGAATAATGTCTTCAATTTGACAGGTTAGAGGTTTAAGGGATAGAAATGTTATTAGCTCAGTATGAAAACATTTGAAATCAATGGAAATGTAGCTCTCTCTATGTCTCTTCACTCTCTCTATAGGCTGTTTGGAGGACTGATTCTGGATGTGAAAAGAAAAGTTCCATTTTATTTGAGTGATTTTAAAGACGGTCTGAATTTGCAGTGTGTAGCTTCTTTTCTGTTTCTGTACTGTGCCTGTATGTCACCTGTTATCACGTTTGGAGGACTTCTGGGAGAGGCTACAGAAGGACGCATTGTAAGTACGCAAATACACACAGTTTTGTTTCTGTGTGGTCTATTAGGCAAAGTCACATAAAAATATGTTTGTAATGCAAAACACAGCAGTCATGTGTATTTATGTGTGTGTCAGAGTGCCATTGAGTCTCTTTTAGGAGCGTCTATGACTGGAGTAGCATACTCTCTGTTCGCTGGACAGCCGCTTACTATACTGGGCAGCACTGGACCTGTCCTCGTGTTTGAAAAGATTCTCTTCAAGTTCTGCAAGTCAGTACAGACCAGACCAAGTATTAATCTTAATGTATTTAATCATTAACTAATCATTCACTTTCTCACCCAAAATAAATTGTCATTGGTTATGTATATGATACATTTGATACATAACAATTCTTTAATTGTATACCAAGTATTATTATGATTATTATTTATTAAAATATTTTTACAAATCTAGCAAATAAATCTAGCATTCTCTTTCAAATAAATACAGTTATTTTCATGGAATGTAGAATATATATTTAAAATATATCTTCTGTATCAATTTAGTATTCATTTGCTGATTTAGTCTTACTTCATATATTGTGCAATAAATTTGCAAAATATTTCATATATAACCAGATCTTAACTCACTATATTGTCTCTCTCCTGTCCATTTCTGTCCCTGTAGAGACTACGATCTCTCGTACCTATCCCTGCGCACTTGTATTGGTCTGTGGACTGCTTTCCTGTGTCTGATTCTTGTGGCAACGGATGCCAGCTCCTTGGTCTGTTACATTACACGTTTCACAGAGGAAGCGTTTGCTGCACTGATATGTCTTATCTTCATTTACGAAGCACTAGAGAAACTTTTCCATCTTGGAGAACTGTACCCAATCAACAGACATGCCGATCTAGACAAACTAACACTGGCCTAGTAAGTATAAATTCACATACACAGATGCCTATGCACCTGCTAATTAAGTTGGAAGTCAGTAAACAATAATCTTCATCAGTTGTTTCTCCTAGACATAAATTAGATAAAATGAAGAGCAAAGGCCTTTTCTGAATAATTGTTTTCAGAAACAAATTTTAACACATTGTATTGTGTGCCCTCAGCTGTAGGTGTGCAGAGCCTGATAACCCCAGTAATAAAACACTAGAACTGTGGAATCAGAGGAACATCACAGCCTCTGCAGTGCCATGGAGCAACTTCACTGTATCGGTACTTCAGCCTCCCACATCCTCCCACAATCTTAGCAAACCACTGGAAACGGAAACATTCTTACATGGTCTAACCTTAAATGTGCACTTAAAGGCACAATATGTAATTTTCGCCGCTAGACGCGCGTATTCAAAATAAACAAATAGACAAAGGTGACAAACAAATGACGCCATGACTGAGTGTGGAATCATGGGAGTTGTAGTCTTCATCCCCACAGCTGATGCAATCCGATGGGACTCGGGCAGAAATCATGTTCATGGATGAGCTAATGATTTATTAAAGTAGTAGAATGAAGCAGGGTGAGGCTGAAAGCCGTCGAAGCGAAACGAGGCCGCTGAACGAGCGTGACACACGGCTCGAAAGCAGC
>NW_015637021.1:370432-426600 GCF_001515625.1 Sinocyclocheilus rhinocerous
AACATATTAAAGTGTCTTTGGTGTTTCCATGTTTTCTACAAAACAAAACCGGAAATCGAGGGGTTTTGACGTCATTGGCAGGCGACACAATGACACTATGGACACGGTCCGTGTCACTAGTTAAAATTGCTTATTTCTCTGGATTTAAACATTCTTTGAAACATTTGGGATAATGTAAGTACACAAGTCAGCAAAATATATAACACTGTTCTAGTGGTTTTTGGATATTTTAATAAAAAAATCTTACATATTGTGCCTTTAAAGCAATTCTTGTTTAGCTGGCTGATACAACAGTGGTCATAAACTGTATACTGACACCTACTGGTGTGGATGTATCATCCCACAAAAGCAAAAGTTTTTTGGTTACTGATGCCAGTGTGGAAATACCCTGTTCATGGGCACATTTGTTACCTATTATTAATTAATTCCGAAAGTGGTGATGTAGCCAAGATAAATTAAGTCATGTGATTTCAACATTCTGGTCAGTGTGATAAAACACCCCACTGATATGACTACAGTCTTAATCTCATATGAGTGTAGATGATTTTGAATATACCCTTTATATATCAAAAATAGTATTAATTTCTTTCGGTGTAAGTCTTACTGGGAAAATGGGGGGAAATACTCCTCTAAATGTGATTTATCTCAGTTTTAACTTCTCAACAACTTCACATCTTCATAAACACCAGTTTGTGAAAGACTGGTGTAAAGCAGTGAAAAGAACATCTTATGACACACACTGTACAGTTGAAGCCCTGTTTTTCATTTCTGGTCCCATTACTGCAGTGCTGTGTTTTTCACAGTGTAGTCTCACACAGATCGCATTTAGTGCTGATCCTATTTTCACAGCTGAGTCAGCGTCTCGGTAGCCAGTGCAGTTAAACATGAGCCAAACTCTGTGTGTGTGTGTGTTTGTGTGTGTGTGTGTGTGTGTGTTGTGAATAGGAGTGTTTAGATCTCCAGGGGCAGTTTATTGGATCGGCGTGTGGACACCATGGTCCCTACACTCCTGATGTGCTCTTCTGGTCATCCATCTTGTTTTTTAGTACCTTTTTCCTGTCTACCTTCCTGAAACAGTTCAAGACTAGCAGATACTTCCCAACACGGGTGAGGCTAAAATACACATTCACAAACACAGTTTGCACACAGTGTCATTTTCTATACAATAAATGCAAAGTGTGTATTTGTGTGTTTCTGTCATGTAGGTACGGTCAATGATCAGTGATTTTGCTGTGTTCCTCGCCATTGTTCTTATGGTCCTGATGGATTATTTAATTGGAGTTCCATCCCAAAAATTACAAGTGCCCAGCAAATTCAAGGTAAGGATCATAAACGAATGTGCATACAAACGCACACACTTGTGTTTGTGTTTTTAACTCTGTATGCATCATATTTGATAAATTGCTTTCTAAAGTCTTAAATCTTGAATGTGATCAATACATATTGATAAAAAAAATAAAAAATAAAAATAAAATAGTGGTATCCCTTGTAGTAAAATATATTTCTAAGTAGAAGGATTTTTCATATAATTTCCAACATGTTGACCTTTGTGTTATGATCAACATGCGTTTTTGCCTCTGTGCTGATGGCGAAGTATTTGCAAGAATAATTTGATATTATTATTATTCATATTTCAGAATTAATATTTAATGGATCTAAGCAATGTGTGCATAATATTTCATGGATCATTTTATATTTGAGGTATATTTATTTCATTCATAACTGAAATGCATTTCATGATATATTATTCCAAGCCAAAGTCATTAAATTATATAATCATTAACTAAATTAAATGTTATTTTGCTAATATATATCCAGAGTAAGAACTGACATTTACTTGTATTTTTTATATATGCAATATTCTTATATTATTGCAAACTCTTAACATGATAAAATATACAATTTTACAAATAAACCAAAATACATGCAAAATCTAATCAAATCATATTTCTTTCAAAAAAGAGACATCTGTGTAGGTCAGTACTCTCCTAAATGCCTTGAACATTTCCAGTTCTTCCTAACAGCTCTGCTTGTGAATCATGTTCTTTCTAAGCTTACCTTACAGTGATGAATCCACTGCTTCAATCTTCAAAGTTTTTTTAGTGCCCAGTCATAATCCAAAACAGTCCTGTATTTGTGCAATTAATTCGTGTCTTGTTTCTAGGCACATTTTCTCAAATGATAAGGCTGGAGTGGCACCCCTGCAGTGACAGATTAGATGATTAGACAATGCTGAGTCTTGGAATTGAGTTTATACCCCAGGCTAATCTGGATACACCCGTTGTGCGCAGACAGTGATCTATGAACAATTGAGCTGGAATAATATTTAATCCATAGTTAACAAGTATGCCTCAATTTAGAAT
The DNA here is from genome assembly GCF_001515625.1 of Sinocyclocheilus rhinocerous. Classification (NCBI taxonomy): domain Eukaryota; kingdom Metazoa; phylum Chordata; class Actinopteri; order Cypriniformes; family Cyprinidae; genus Sinocyclocheilus; species Sinocyclocheilus rhinocerous. The sequence continues at coordinate 372,796 of NW_015637021.1, forward strand.
GAATTGTCATGAACATTCCTTATTTTATATTCATGTAGGAAAATACACACATCTTAACTTACATAAGCATAATGAATCACAATAAAGTGTACACTAAAAATATTTGAATTTATCAAAAATCGACACTATTGTTCAATAGCTATTAATACTTTTACTGAGCAGTGGCACACTAAATTGATGAAAAGTGACACTAAAAACTTTTTGTATTTCAGATAAATGCTGTTCTTATGAACTTTCTGTTTTTAGAGAAAATGAAATAGAAAATGTATTACAGTTTCCACAAAAATTGTAAGCAGCACAACTGTTGATAATAATAAGAAATGTTTCTTGAGCAGCAAATGAGCACATTAGAATGATCTCTGAAGAATCGTGTGACACTGAGGACTGGAGTAATGTCTGCTGAAAATTCAGCTTTGCCATCACAGGAATAAATTATATTTTAATATATACTGTATATTAGAATAGTAGTTTTGAATTGCAATAATATTTCACAATATTACTATTTTTACTGTTTACTATTTATTTTTTTGATCAAATAAATGCAGCCTTGGTGAGCATAAGAGACTTCTTTTAAAAACTTTAAAAAATCTTATTGACACCAAACTTTTGAATGCAGTTTTATTTAAGTAAAACATACAGTATATATAAAATTCTGATTCATAGTGAAGCTTTTAACATTTGCCTCACATTTCCAGGGGTTTGGTGGGTTTTTTGACTTTCTCCTGGTTGTGTTTTACAGCCCACGCGTGATGACCGTGGTTGGTTTATTAACCCTATCGGCCGAAACCCATGGTGGACTGTGCTGGCTGCCTTAATACCAGCTCTTCTCTGCACCATCCTCATCTTCATGGACCAACAGATCACCGCCGTCATAATAAACCGCAAGGAACACAAACTGCTAGTATGTTTATTTTCTAAATTGGCCTTTACAGAGGATGTGTGTGTGTGTGCGCTGATCATATGTAAGTGTGTGCCCTATTTCCTCTACACAGAAAGGCGGCGGGTACCATTTGGATCTTCTGATGGTTGGAGTGATGCTGGCTGTATGTTCCATCATGGGGTTACCCTGGTTTGTTGCAGCAACCGTCCTGTCAATTACCCATGTCAACAGCCTGAAGCTAGAGTCTGAAAGCGCAGCCCCCGGAGAGCAGCCTCGATTTCTGGGTATTAGAGAACAGAGGCTGACTGGTTTGTTCATTTTTCTACTCATGGGCTGCTCTGTGTTCATGACTGGAGCATTACAGGTACTTACAAAAATTCTGTGGTTGTCATATAATATGTACAGGGGCCTTCTTAAAGAGATTAAAATTCTATCATTTACTGCCCCTCATATCATTACAAACCTGTATGACTTACATTCTTCTTCAGAACACAAAAGAAGATATTTTGAAGGATGTTGGTAACCGAACAGGTTTCAGGTCCCATTGACTTTCATAGTATTTTTTGCCTATAATATGGAAGTCAATGGGACCCGAAACTGTTTGCTTACTAACGTTACTAACATTCTTCAAAATATCTTCTTTTAAATAAATAAAATAAATAAAACTGCATTCAAAAGTTTGGTGTCAATAAGATTTTTTAAAGTTTTTAAAAGAAGTCTCTTATGCTCACCAAGGCTGCATTTATTTGATCAAAAATACAGTAAAAATAGTAATATTGTGAAATATTATTGCAAAATATCTTCTTTTGTGTTCTTCCCTTTAAATTAGGCACACTTAAAATATATATAAATGTCACTGCATTAGATAACAAAATGTCTTAATGGACTGATTTTTGTTTCACAGTTCATTCCCATGCCAGTTCTCTATGGTGTTTTTCTTTATATGGGCGTTTCATCTCTGAAAGGCATTCAGGTAGAGATATTCGTCTGATACTAACAATACATGTGCATACCGACACGTCAAGTCATTCATCAACTTCTCTGTCCTGTCTTTCTCAGTTTTTTGACCGTCTGAAGTTGTTTGGCATGCCAGCGAAGCACCAACCAGACTTTATTTATCTACGTCATGTTCCTCTGAGGAAGGTTCACCTGTTCACTCTGACCCAACTTACCTGCCTTGTGTTGCTCTGGGTCACCAAAACTTCCCCTGCTGCAATCGTCTTCCCTATGATGGTACAACCTAAAACAAAGAGCATGCTTTATGTTAGGGGTGTTAAAACGAATTAAAAATATATATATACCTATACTAGACTAGTATTTTACAGTATCAGTCTGACTGAGTAATAAATAGGCTTCTTTCAAAGGCTAACATTCATTTTAAATGCATATTTTCAATAAAATATGTGTGAATGTTTTTTCATTGATAATCAAAGCGAATTTTATTGGTACAGCCTCCATTTTTTTGCACATTGCTTGTGAACACAGGGTCTGAAAAATTGTGAGATTTACATTTATACATTTGGCAGAAAACTTTGTCCAAAAAGTTTAAGGGGTACAGTACATTTTATCAGTTCATGCAATCCCTGGGAGTAAAACCCATGACCTTGGTGTAGCTAGTGCCGTGCTCTACTGTACAGTGATGAAGGTTGATTTAAGAACCATTGTAATCATATAGTAATAGTATATTAGTAGCAAATATTAGTGTTTATCTCCTGTAGGTGCTGGCATTAGTGTTCATCCGTAAGCTGCTGGACTTCTGTTTTTCCAAACGGGAGCTTAGCTACCTTGATGATCTGATGCCTGAGAATAAGAAGAAGCTGGATGATGATTCCAAAAAGGCAGAGGAGGTTTGTGATCCATACGCAGAGTTTAATTAAGCAAAAAGGTCATACAGCAAACACAGCAGTATGTATAATGTGCTTAATTTGTACATTTTGCTATATGGGCAGAAAACTTGTGCTACATTTGCCAAAATTATTCAGTATTGTATCCCACCATGCAATGTGCTCAACCTAACATTACATTTCATGCATAACAAATTAACCAAAAGTAGTTTTTGCCATATTTTTTTCCTTCTTGAGGAAAAAAAGCTTCATTTTTGAGATACATTTTTACACCAACTTGGATTAACAATGCAACATAATATGAAAAAAAACCATCAGGCAAAATGCATAAATGAAAATGGGTTTTATAAATCTTTTATATTTAATTTGATTATGTTTTTATTTTATTATTTTTTATTATTATTCATTTAATGTATTTTATTTCCTATTCTGGATGGCCACAAACAACTAAAAATGCAACAAAATGAAGTCATGTGACAACAGTGTATTGCACTACTATTTAAATTGTTTATTTTCACATACAAATACTATTTTTTCATTAGCAGTAAACATTGTAGTAAGATGTTAGTTTCCACCCTGAACAACCTTAACCCAATCTTCCCATCAAATCATGCTATTTATGCATGTAAACTGAATTTAATACATCAACCTAAACTTGCATTGATTTTTGGTCACATGTAATACATAAACAATGAAGGAGGGAGTATGTATGTGTTTATATGAGTAGCAGGAATCACAGGAGATGCTGGTTGATGACTCTGAGAAATTAGAAGACAAAAACACAGTGAAGATCCCCATGGAGAGCAAACCTCTACAATCACCTCGAACCCCAGACCCCAGGTACCACTCTGCTGCAGACCTCCACATCAGAAGCTCTATGATGTAATGCAAACCCTGGAGCCCTGTCCAATGGTGTTCAAAATAAGCGTAGACACCACAGTGTCCACGGTGTATCTGATAATGTGTACTTACTAACACTCACCTTTCCATTTCTCCCCTTCTCCTGCCTTCACCCCTCCTCTCCTCGACTGTGTCCACCTGTTGTCCAGGACTGATCCCTCTGATATTAACATATCTGATGAAATGTCTAAAACTACTGTATGGAAATCCCTCAATTCCAATCACAAGGACACACAAAGCTCAAACACAAATAAAAAGGCAAGGACTCTCGCTCTTTCCATCCTTCAATGGTTGGTTATTGTTCCACTTCCCTGAATTCCCTTTCTTACCCACGTGTCTACTACTTTTCTTGATTGTAGATGGGTTTGTTTCTTCATCGGGACAGATTTGAAGAAATTTAGCAGCTGATAAAAACATCACAAATAATACAAACAAATCCAGTCAAAATTCACTGGCATATTTATCTAGGATTGTTTTGGACTATTTTCACTTGTAAGTAGTGCTTGTCTGAGCAGATTTCTCTCCTGATTCAGATGAGACTTTTTCACTGGATAAAACAATATTATGGATAAAGGATATTTTAGCCTGGAGCAACAGTTTACTGTTAAAAACATCTTACTGATGAATTTGTTCATTACAAACACACAGATTTATGCTTCACAAGATGTTAATTGAAGAACTGGCGTTTACTTGTGTGGATTGTGTGAAGTGTGGACTACTTGTAGATTACTGTGATGTTTTTATCAGCTGTTTGGACTCTCATTCTGACGGCACCCATTCACTGCAACTGATCCATTGGTAAGAAAGTGAAGCAATGCTACATTTCTCCATATCTGTTCTAATGAAAAAACAAACTCATCTACATCTTGGATGGCCTGAGGGTGAGTAAGTTTTAAGCAAATTTTAATTTTTAAATTTTAACCTTTAAGTTTTAATTATTATATTACAAACTGGGTTTTAACTGCTAAAAAGTTGTGAGTTTATCTTATTTATTATCTGTGTGTTTTTCTCTCTTCGCAGGAGGTTCCGTGAAGTAACCCCACAGAAAGAAGAAATTACGTTCTTAGCGTCGGTTGTTTGAAATTCAGCTGACTTAAAAAAGCAGCCATGTGCTAAAAACACACAGATATTAGTTCACTCCTTTCCACTGTTTCTCACACACATGCGATCACACACGTGGGTTTATGTATAGCTGTGTGAGATATATTGGTGTGTCAGTGTGTGTGTGAATATGTGCAACATTTTCTCCTACCAAATCCAGGTTATTTTTAATGTTTAGTTGAGTTTTAGCAGACATGGGCGTCTCTGTGCTGTGCTGTAGTGTACATGTATTTATTTATTTATTTTTTTGTTAATTGTCTGGTTCTCATTTATAGAATAATACAGTTGTTTAAATGTTCTTATTTTAGCTATATACTTGCTGTAGATGTTACTATATATGTGTGGTTTGTTCATTGTCAAAGATCCACGATAAGTACGTGTGTTTAAGCCAAATTGCCAATCAGAATAATAACCTCAGTTTGAACTATTTTTGTGCCAGTATAAATAGCCATCAGTTACATTAGACCAACCATGAACCAAATCGGTCCTTATCCAGTAGACGGACTTGTCTATTTTTATTGCGTGTGTTGTATTGAAAGTTGTTAATATTAAGCAATAAAAGGCTTCTATATGGTTAGGTCACCAGGGACACTGATGGATAAGTATGAACTCTGTCGTGATTGTTTTACCACCATTTTAATGTCACCCCTCCCCTACTTGTAAGAACAGAGTGGTTGAAATTTCCATTTCGATGCACCATTCAAATTTAAGGCACAAGGGTCGAGGGTAAACTGGACTGTTCAGGTTTTCATATGAAGACCCTTTCCGGTCACGAGTCCAAGTAATAAGCCATCTAGACTACCTCCCCACACTTTTAAAACTCCCACAGTAGTTTCTGCACTGAAAGAGGTAAAAAAAAAAAAAAAAAAAAAATTTTTGTGTTTCTCAGTGAAATAACACTTTATTTACAGTTGCACTTTGTGTAGATATATACTAATATGATTTTATATTTTGAATGGAATTAATATATAGAGTGTGATACAATTATTTTAATTAAATAATTTTTTTTATATAAATGTATTTTAATACAATGAGTTGAGCAGGTATAGTAAGACACTGGCTGTTAATATGAATGGGTTACAGCTGTACTTTTCTTACAGGACCAGTTGTCTGTAAATTGTAATTTCACCTTATTAAACTGCCTTCAGATGAGGAGAATGTCATATTTAATTTGGAATGTCGACTCAGCTTTGGAATGTTGAGGAATGAGAACTTTTCCCAGCTTGACATTAAGCTACTAAATTATCTATATTGTCCCCTCCATGGCTTTCTTGTTTACGGAAATGTTGTCATTTACTTGATTGTACATGTTATCTTAATGCTGGGATGTGCTCAAAGAGAATGTCTGTTTCACTCAATAAATTTGAGATTTTCTGAATGAGATTAACCTGCTAAGAGTTGTGCATGTGTTCTTACGTGTTTCTCAACAAATGGTCATTAGGTTAGTGTTCTTTACTAAATGATGCATCAAATCTGAAAATGGGTCATGCTTTGAAGTTTGCAGCTGACAATAGGTCAAAATGTAGGTATTTTTGGATAATAAATGAATGTGTAATACATAATTGATCATTAAATTCTGTAATAGTTATAGTCATTGAGTCGATTACTGTATGTGTATGTGTTCAACCACAGTGTATATTTCACTTCAGCATGTATTCATTTTGAACTATACAATTTAAAATCCATTATCACATTGATTTTCATGGTGATTCACGCCAGTAATGTCAGTATTCACTTCACTTTCAATGCATTTATATTCCAGTATATCCATCTTCACCATAATGTAACCTGAATTTTTATTTCCACCAAATATATTTCAGATCACATTTTCATATTTTGATAATTCTCTATTTATCAAACAATAACTGGCTGATCGTACATTATCCAGCTTATTACATGGCCACTCACTAAATGAAGGAATGTATGCATACAATTTTGAGTTGAAAGTATTATAATCATTTACATTCATTTTTAAAGTTATTTTTAATTTTTTCCCCTGTATATTATCTTATTTTCTTTTAAGACAAAATTGTGCAATGTATAAAACAGCCTAGCAACAAGACAAACACTTATGGTGGTAAGCCTATAATTATTACAATATACAGCTTTTAAAATATTCATTTTATATTGTGTCTGTATGTTTCAATGACTCTATGTTGGCTAACTGATTAATTGTGCAACTGTACTGATAAAAATCAAGAGCTGACAGGATGTGACAGTGACAGGTGAGACCTGCTTGAAAAATATGTGACAATCACAGTTTAAACAAGGCGGGTAATGGCTTTTTTCACTGCTATTAGCAGAATCCTCAGTAAATATTTAATACTGTTAATCACTAAATCCTATATACGTCCAAGGAATAGAACATAACCTGTATCCTCAATCTCTAAAATCTTCGGTATAATAGTATGTTTGTTTCTTTCCAAAAACACTTTTAAAACTTGGCAAGACCAAAAAAATATGTACATGATCAGCTGATATTGTCCCACATTGCCTCCAGCAAGATCCTTGACTTGTTACTCCCTTTCAGTTTTGGAGTAATAAAGAGCAGGGCAGGGAGAACTTAAGTCATAACCAATCCAACTTAATATCTTCATCTGATATTCAAGTTGAAATTTCCTTCTTCTAGTTCACGTTTTGTCCACTGACTTGTGATTTCACTTGTCTCTTTGAATTTTATATTATCACCTAGATGTGAATGAATAGGGATTGATGTTCACAAGATTTCTAGTTATTTCCATTTTGAAATATAGCTAGAATCACACCTACAAATTAAATTTCTCAACTGAGTCTTGCAAGCAAGGTAGGGACCTCCCCCCTTTTTCTTTTGCTGATTGTAATGTTATGAATTGTATCTAATTTTTTTTACTGTTCCAAATCATTCTTTCTGTCCCAGTCACGAAACAGTCTCTGGTACAGTTTGAACTGCATGTGTGATGTTAAATGTAAAGCAAAACACTATATTCATTGTTCACAACTAAACCTTCCAGAAAAGATTATGCAATATTTTGTAATATTATGATTAAAACCATTTACCTCTTCCTCTTTTTTCCTTCAATACTAATGTGATACAAATACAGCGTGACTTCGAAAGACTAGGAAGACACTATGAACTAAAATTACTTGATCATTTGACTAAAAACATCCCAAACTACCCAACCCCCATTGAATTTCACATTTCAGAGGTGACTCATGTCACTAACAGTGATGATCTTCTGAAAATCATGGAGTCAAGGGGATTCAAGGCTCATCATGAGAAGTTCTCGTGGTGGAGTCTGAAGATTGATGAAGGGAGTATACGAGCAGCTGAGAAGCATCATATGGAGAACTTGTTCCCAAACAGATCCCAAGAACAAACAGAAAGACAGGAGCCATACCTCAGCAAATTCACCACATCACCTGCATGTCACATTGACAAATCACGCTGTGGCAACTTTCGGTTCACGTTTCCTCTTATGGAAACATACAAGGAGCAGATGTGTGGAGGGCATGACCCAGTTCTCAGGGAATATAAGACAGTGTTTTACAAGCAGGAGATCATGTATGTTGTTATTGTTCACAGCCCAAAGGACAATGAGAGGTTTGAAAAATTCCCAAAGATTGAAAAAAGCTCATTTGAAGATTATGAGGAAAATCAAATAGTCTGGAAAGACTAAAGATATTGAATGCAGAAGACAGAACAGCAAAGGCTGAACCTGTGCTTGTCCGTTGTTATGTATGGGATCGTGTTAGCCTGGCATTTCATTTCGATGATGTCTCACAGTTCCCTAAAGAAACCCTTCAAAAGAACATCACCTGCTGTGAACTGGCTGAAATAAATCTTGAAATAAAAGGAAAAACCTGCTCCTCCTTTGAAGAAGCAGAAAAAAATACTTTCTAAATATTTGGTGTAAAAACACTCTGCACTCAGAAATTGCAAGTAAATTTCACAATCAATTAGAAAGATACAGCAAGAAACACATTGAATTAAACATTCGATTCTGAAGTAGAAAAACTGAAATAGTATTTGTAAACATACTCCAATAATCTGTTATATTTAAACTTAAAAAATAATTATTATTATTTACAGTGTAGTCATAAAAGGACAGTGGAAGCAAACACGAGGACAAGTCCAATGAAATAACTTTTAAATGCAAATTATAGCTTAATATTTTGCTGGTTTCTCTGTTTTGACATGATTAGTGTTCAGTAATCTTAATCGTTTTTAAATAATTCAATTTTTAATCAAGAATAATTGAAAATTATTTTATTTGGCTTTCCATTTTATTTTTCTACTTGTATAAGCAGTTTAAGATATGCTGTGTGGCTGTATTTTACTTTTACCTATATTTATATATGATTACCTTAATCTTGCATGTAATATTGCATACTTTTTATTATTATATAATTGTATTATTACCTTGAAGTAATTTTCATATTTGTAAAGTTTTCTTGAACCTTTCAATAGACAAGCTATCAGCAAATCTATAGAGATGACATAATTGATTTTGCAAAGACTATAATTTGCAGTGACTTTGTATTTGACACTTTTCTGACTTCATTAAACTCGTCATCATTAGACTCTGTCGCATTTAATTGCAATTCTGACTCCCAGTTGTTTTTATTCACACTGGGACCAGTTGCATAAACACAGCCACTATGTTAAGGCTGGCCAACTAGCAGTCAGACAAGGGATGTGTAATTAAATGATACTTTTCAAATTCAAATTAGATAAACATACATTTTTGCATAACTGACTTTTAAAAGTTATAAAAAAAAAGACTGGTCTACCCAAATAATACGCTCATGTTGATGACTACTTCCACAAACACTAACTCACTATGTTTCTTTCTGTGCAGCCATCACTTCAGCGGTTTGCAGTGTGTACATTAGAAACAGTCATGGGTTTAATAGCTTTATTGCAAGCTTACATAGGACAAAGTTCACATCTGAATCTGTAGCCTAGCCTAGAACTTACATTTGGCATTCAAATTAGGCTGGAGAAGATTAAGTACAAACAAATTAAAGGGGACTAGTAATTAAAAAGATTGGAGAATAACCAGAATTTACAGAGCACTTTTATCATTTCACAATAAGGTTCAAAGTTTGATTACATTACCAGCTATATTGTTATGATCTACTGCCTGCTTATGTTTCATTCATTCTGTGTACATGTTTCTGCAAGCTTCCAGATGCTGAGAGTAGAGTTCAGCAAACTCCTTCGCTGTGTTCAGCTGTTGTTCACACCAGCCAATCAGGAAGTTCTTCAGCACATTCACTCGGGAGCTATGGAAACGCTCAATCTGCCAGACATTAGTCCAATAATTATACTACATCCTCTATAAATGTACAATGTGAATCTGATGTTCAGATCAAGAGGTCATCAACTCTGGTAACACATTTAGTAAACAACCTTCTTTGGGTTTAACTTCAGTCACAGTTTTTACCTCTTGTTTAGCCACAGATGAGATCAGGCTGAACTCTTTCTCAACCGCTTTTTGAAACGCTTCCATCTACAGTATCAGACACAGAAAGACTTCATCTGAATTTACCAGATAAACATGCGTGTAGCCATAATGAATGGTAGATAACCAGATTAATACATACCACTTCTCTCTTATTGGCTTTGGCTTTTTCAGTACTCTTTTTAACTGTTTCCAGCTCTATCAGTTTACAGGTTCTTCTGAAGAGCATTTCCTTTAACAATACAAGTAGAAATGGACAATTACTTTCAAAGCAGTCTTGAGTCAATTTTCATTCATTTTTATACAAATCTGCATTCAATATAATTTATTACATATAGGCTACGTACGAGCGGTTTAGACCCATTTGACTGAATTTGTTTCAAGGCTTATGTTTAAATGTTTAAAATTAATTTTGTAGACAAAGTGTATGAATTTTGTTTAGTTCCACTTGTTGGATTTGATTGCGCGGAGTGCTGATATACAGCAGCACTGAGATTTTCATTGTAGCACTCTGCTTGTCTGTGTTTGCGAGTTTCGGACAAAGTTTCACTCTGTGGCCAGGTTATTATAGTTAACTAAAACTAAAACCATAAAAAAACATTTTCATTGCTTGAAATAAAATTAATGTCAACTGAAACAAAATAATATATAACAATATATTTTATTTCAGGTAGTTGCAAAGGCAAAATGGATCATTTTCATTAGATTAACCTCATGTACTAAAACAACTAAAACTAAAATAAAAACTATTTAAACAATTAAAAAATGTAATAAAATGAGGAAAACAATAAAATTATTAAATCTTTAACTATAATGAAAATGGAAAATATAAAAATAGAAACAAATTTAAAATATTTAAATAAAAACTATTTCAATGATACTAAAATAACACTGGTCTGTGACTGCATTTTAAAGAACTTTTTCTGTCACAAAAGGTGGTGACAAGTGACTTTGAAGTGTTTTGAAGTGTCATATTGAATCATTCAAAATTGATTCATTCAAATGAATTCTTTTTCGTTACCAGAACAAAAGTATTTTGCTGGTGGAAAAAAAATAAATAAAGTAAAAAAATTAAATAGACAAAGTAACTGGTTAGACTGTATCTAAAAGGTAAGTTATACTCTGTATTAAATGTTGTATAGAAGCAATAGTACACAATCCCAGCTGTGCTGACACATTTGAGTAAAACATACTTTCTCTGCCTCTTGGTAGCGAGACTCCAGGTCCAGACCCAAACCAAGAGTGGACAGGTTGCTACTGCCAGCTTTCTCAAAGTTTCGCTAAAGATACAAAAAAATAAATAAATAAATGAATAAAATAAAAATGTTTAGTATTAAATAATTGTATAAATACAGGAATGGCCAAGAGCCCTTCAACTGTGCTTAAAGTTTTTGCATGTAAAGTGGCCTTACCTTTACTGCCTCAATAATATCTGACAGCTTCAAACAAACCCTAAAGAAACACAAAATCTGATTATCCTCGCATAACCAACATTCACATAAACATGCATTTCTCTCACACATTCTCTCTTTATTCAATGTGTGCACATTAATGCAGACAGAAATTGTCATTTTATTTAGTAAATTCTAACTTGGAGAAAGCTACAGCAGCTGCATCGTCCTGATTCACACAAAGATGAAGAGATGTGGAGAAGTGTCCACAGGCCAAAGCAAGCTCTGTAAAACATACACACACAGTCATATATAAGCCTACTGTATTCCTAAATAATGTGTACTGAGCATGCATATAAACTTCTTGAAATGACTTACTTTGCTCTGTCATCACAACATCAAGTAATTTCTATTGCGAGAAGAACACAAAATTGCACAATGTATTATAAAATGACAGTCCACTGGCCAAATAGAAATGGAAAAAAACAGCTTAAATAGTGTACCTCAGTGGCAACCTTTGACAAAGCAGCAAGGTTAGTGTTTTTGATTCTCTCGTTCTGAAAGAAGTTGTCCACATCCTGGGGTATTAAATTATATATTTACATATGTGATATAAATTGCATTAATAGATCTATGATGTTTGTATAGTCATATATCATATGTCACTACACATTGCTGTGTTTGGTACAAAAAACTTTCCCAGAGGTGCATAAACCACTCACATGAACAACAAATGTACTCATAAACCCACACTCACACACACACACCTTATGACTTTCCTTCCTCATCTCCTCCACAGCCTGACTGAGGCGATTAAAGATTCCTTTCCTGCCTCGCTGTCTTCCAGGAGACTACTCAAAAAAATAAAAATAAAATACACGCAATGACAGAACTAAGATTGTCAACAATGATTTCATCACATTTCCCCCAAAACTAATCAAGGTGGTGACATTCAAATGAACAAACAATATAAAGGGAAGGCTTTTCTAGCAAAGTTTTTCTCCATGCTGGAGAATCCAGTTAAAATCCTCATACACTCTCACAAAACACAAATCCTGTCACACTTCCATACTTTATTTACCCCTATTATTACTGCATATTAGTACCTTTTGAAAGAGTTCCATCCCAGTGACAGCTTTTTTTTCCTGAGAGTGTATGGTGAACAGGGGCGGACTGGGACAAAAATTCAGCCCTGGCACTGTAGCCACACCGGCCCACATTACCACACCGACACACGCATTCACTACTTACATTTGTGTACAGATGGTGAAATAATATAAGCAGTACCATATATGTAACAGATATTTAAACATTTAATGTATGTGTCTGGCAAACAATGCTTACTACTTTTTAAAGAGCACACGTTTATAACAAATTTACACATACAGTTTGATGCCTTCGATCTGAAGAGTATTTTGCTTAACTGCCATGTCCGTTTGATCAGCTCTCTCATCAATTTTCACAGTCAGAATCCGAATGATGTTTTCTTGCAATTCACTTAGAGACGGTTCATTTCCTTCACTAATCTTAGTTTTCTTTTTGAAATGTTTAGTTGGGGTGTTTGGGTCAGAGTTACAATCACCTCCGTCTTTAATTTTGCAAGCATAAGAGTGAGCTTCCTGTATTTGCCTTTTCTCCTTTGCAGCCGGCTCAATCTCCATTTCTACGAATTCCTGCATTGTGGCGTCTTTCTTAGATTAGCACGCGGCCGCGATTCTTTAAAGCTGTTTCTGTCGATTTCAGCAGCTATAACTCCTAATAAATTCTAAAAGCAATTGTTGTTACTCTAGAACAAATGATTTTTGCAATTTCACAATACTAAACCTTTTTTGAAATGAGTAATCCCCACTTTCATTTCTCAGCTCCAAACATACGACTACTCACTCCGCCATCTTGAGCCTCCCTTTTACTGAAAATTAGCTCGTGTTGCAATCTCTCTGATGACGTGCTTGATTTTGACTGAACGGTTCGGTCGGCTCATCTCGGGACCAGGCAGCCAGCCGTGGCCAACTGGGCAAAATGCTTAACATTTATTTATTATTAACATTATTATTATTATTATAACCATAGAGAAATCGTGCAAGCGATAAAACCCCGTCCTATGCGCTGTTGGCCCGTAAAAACAATTTTATTTATATATATTTAGAAAAAATCTGACCGGCCCACATTAAACAAAATGGTCCGGCCCCTCTGGCATTTGCCAGAATTGCCAGATGGCCAATCCGCCCCTGATGGTGAACATATACAGTACAAAACATATTGGTCACAAACACTGCTGAAATACAAATCAGCTCATACCAGGTGGTCAAACTTCTTTTTGGAATATAGCAGTAGCCCCTCACCGCAGAACAAAGATCCAGGGGGTGGGGTTGGATCCACATCTAGGGGGTGGAGGTAAATGCACAAAGTTTCCTGTAAGGGGTAGGTTTAGGTGTAGGGTTGGTGTATGGCAATAGCACATACAGTTTGTACAGTATAAAATCCATTACTCCTATGGAATGTCCCCACAATTCACAAAAACAAACGTGTGTGTGTGTGTGTGTGTGTGAGTTCATAGTAAACCTCAGAGTTAATAAGAAAGCTGTCCAGTGCGTTGCACTTGCAGAGAGTTGGGTGTGTTGCCACCTGCTGGAGATAAAACTCCAACGCCTTGGAATAACTCTGCCAAGCCTGTCCTAGAGCCAGGAACCCTGAACACATATACAGAAAATGTATAATGCATAAGAAACAAAATATCAAACCAAGTGGCATCTACAAAAAAAAAAAAAAAAAATTATGCAGATATATCTTGTCTAAATTGTGCATATACAAATAATACATACCAAGTTGTTTGAGTGCTTTGGTCTGCGTGTTTGACTGTGATGGAAGTGCTTTAGAGGGCAAAGGCGGAAACTGTGGGAATAATCTTCTCATTTAAATGTCTTCCTCATTCATAGATCTGATACTTCTGAAAATTAATAAGCAATGATGTTTAATTGTGAGTTTTAGAGAATTCACTCACTATAATTCCATGAAGTCCAGGAAGATTTTCTTGTGAGAAAAGACTCTGCTGAAGCCAGTCAAAGTCCTCATATGTTCGAAAAACACAAACCCCAGCACTGCTGTTCAACTGAGAGAGAAAAAAACTGAACGATATATTAACATTCCACAAATTCCACAAATCTAAAACATGCATTTATTAGGCGTCTTACTTTCTGGGATGCGATGGCAAATGTCAGAACGTCTCCATCCTGAGTCACGTCAGTGATTCTGATGCTGCTCACGCGTACACTTAGTTCTGCTTCTGCACTTGAACCTTCCTAAAACACTCACACAGACACATTCATTTACCCACTATGAAAGAATTATGTCAAAAATGCTTGCATTTATTTATAATCACTCAAGGGGTTTTTATTAGCAAATATCTTTGTGAAACTTGAAAAAGCTTAAATCTGTTGAGGTAATAATAATATTCCAGTATATTTATTTTTTACAGTCTTTAGTTATTTACTTACAGTAAGGCATTATGAACGAACATTAACAATGAACAGTATATTTACAAGTCCATTTATGTGTACAGTCATGTACCTTTGCCTCTGTCCCACTCTCTTACGTGGGGAACGCCAGGTTTGGTGTCTTTTCTCTCTTGAATCTCCACTTCCACTTTCCGCACTGTAGCAGGGGCTACAGGTCCAACCAAACCTTCATCATCATCTTCATCGTTCTCAGCATCATCAGCAGCAGCTACAGCAGAACATTAGACATGATCCAAAAACAACCACATATGCCTTAGATCATCACCGATACATAGAAGACCTATTAACTAAATAACTAATGTTCAGCAACACACCCTCTTCTTCATCCCCTGGCTCCAGCTTGCTTTTCTTCATCCTCCTCATCCTCACTTTAGCAAGTCGAGCTTCAAGCAGAGCTTTCCGCTTCTCCTTCAGTTGCTCACGTTTGTGGCGCTGCTCTGTGGTCTGCAGATAGAAAAAGATAATTGCAAAAACGGTAATTTACACTTAGCCAGTAGGAGACAAACTCTAGTGTTCTCACTAATTGTGTATGCAAAATGAACAAACAAATATTGCTTTAAAATAAAAAAATAAAAAATTTATAAAATAATTTAAATAACTGTACAAAATATTGGTAAATTGTTGGTTACTGGTCAATATTGTTTTTTTTTATTTATTTAATTTACTGGTCAGATTAGATGTATATCAGTTGATATGGACATTTATTGGATACTGGATAAGCTTTTGGAAAAGTCTTTTTTTTTTAAGCACACTTACAATGCCTTAAAATGCTGTCTATCATGCTGCTTTGGAAAAAGAGTTTGTGACTCTTCTTTTAATTCAGTTGGTCTGACCTGGTCTCTCAGCATGTCTAGAGTTTCTCTCTGTTTTCTTCGTTGGTCCTCATCCTGGGCAAAAGTAAAATACCCAACACCCAGCTCTCTGGCCTCTGAAACAGACACAAAAAAATGCATGAGAGACACTATGAAGATGTAATTCAACACTCTCATAGAAGTACTAATTAGAGACATTTTCTACACAAAAGACAGGTTTCAGTGTGTTTAGAGATCAATTCTCTCAATCACCTTGCTCTCTGATATTTTCATAGTGAATGGGTCCAACAGGTTTCTTCATCTGCTCCTCTTCCTCTCTCTCCCACTGCTCTCTCTGCATTTCTCTCCTCATGTCCTCAGATAACAGTGTCCTGTCAACACCAGTCACCCTGCACACAATAAAATATACATAGATTGAGCAGGAACAATACCAATTAGTTACATAAAATAAAAACAAAGGTAAGAACAATAAATGTACCTATTGTTGTGGAGTTCTTGGTCCATTTTCTGAAAATCTGGTAGGTCTTTCCTCAGACATCTTCGAGAGCGTCCTAATGCATCAACATAGTCCACCCTGCAAAACAGAGAGCAAGAAACCCACAGCTGAGTTCAAATCATACTGCCTCTTCATCAGGTTTAAAACACATTTATAAACACATGGTACCATTCTTCATTTGCATTCTGTGGGGGTGGAACAGGGATGTTCACATCAGAGTCCTCTCCATCTCGGTCCCCTGCTACATTTGCAGTGCGTGTCTGTGGTTCATTTCTCTGGTTGATGATCTTCTGAGTGAAGTCCACCAGAAAAAGACTTTCAGTCTCTTCATCTAAAGATAAAAATAAATGTAGTATACTTCAATATCTGTTCATTTTTTGTTACACTAAAAACACCCAAAGCAGAATAAAAATGTATCCAAGAAGTGAAATATTTTAATCTGGCAATGTCAGCAAGCATATACCTGGGAAATCTCCTTTTGTCATCTGTTCATAAAGACGTGCCTTTTCCTCCAGTTTTTGCCTGCATAAGAAAAAATGCATCAGGAAAATTTTGCAGATTGAAGGTGCTTTATAGTATGCTTAGATGTATCTGAATCATGTCTTCTTTTTTAACATTATTATATTGTTCGGTGTATATTAAATATATTCCAAATAATGTTTTACTAAAAATATTACATATTTGTCAATGTATCACTATATTATTATATTATATTATATTATAAAGTCAATACAATATATCAGCACTTGAAACAGTAGGGTGTATAGTCTCTCATTATTATATCATATATTAATAAAAAACAAAGTGGCCAAAAAGTATTTAGATGCACATAAAAAGTGAAATGTATTTATTTATTTTTCAAATAATATATCCTCATTAATATGAGTTATTTTTCTTATAAGTGAATGTCAGTCTACAGCAAATAAAACAACTCATGAAATATTACTAAAGACAACAGTTTGTTATAAAAAACAAAAATCCTCAAAAAGTATTTGGACACTTAGGCCAAATTTATATATGAAATTTGTTGTATTACATTATCAAAACTGACAAAGTGTCAAACATGCTAGAACTTTTCACAGAATATACATTTTTGGGATCACTGCTGTAGATTTATATTTAAATTATCTTGGATTATATACCAACATTCATACATTTTACTTTTTGGTCCAATACATGTCCAGTGAACAATACAAAAGAAAACGAATTGACGAAGAGGAAATAAAGAATCAGGATAATGTAGTACCCGATGAAAGTTCATTCACCTGGATTTATCTAGTGTGTTTTCTTCCTCTGCAGTTTGCTGAACGTCCCTCTGTGCTCGTACATTGACTCCTTCATTCTGTTTGCTCCAGATATTGGGCTTCTGTGAGCACATACACACACAATCAACACACAACAGGCGTATTTATATAATAATTCAATGATCATATCTAGCTGTCATCAACTGTCCGTGTCTTACTTTTATTTTTATCTTAGGCTTCTGTGCGGCTCCTGCATCTTGGCCAAGTCGGTCGTGGTTAAATTGTTCCTGTTTCCTATATAATTCCGCTTTCAAATCAACCAGCTGCAATGTAAATGAAGTAGATGTTAGTCAAGAGATTTAAAAAGACCGGGCCATCATTCCCAGTTTCAAAACAGGAACACAATGCAAGTTTGCTGTCAGCTGTCATGCTAAGGTAACTATAACACACAAACAAAACTAAAACGCTCCTTCTAAGCCTCTTGTTTAAAAGAGTACTTTAAGCACTCTAATATACTCACCGATGACGCTGTAACATTGTATGGTTTCTTCTTTTTATCCATATTAACTCTAGCTGTTTAGGTAATCCAGACTAACACTGGCATTCCGAGAGCGAAACAGTGTATCCCTGAAAGGGAGAAATGTAGTCTGCCATCTACTGTCTCGGAGTCGGAGGTCACACTACAATAGTATTGGTAACTATAACACACAAACAAAACTAAAATGCTCCTTCTAAGCCTCTTGTTTAAAAGAGCACTTTAAGCACTCTAATATACTCACCGATGACGCTGTAACATTCTTCTTCTTCTTCTTCTTGTTAGTTTTATGGCTGATTGCAACCATGACTTATCAGGTGCATACCGCCACCTACTGTATCGGAGTATGCAGCATGGATTATATCTCACTCACCGATGACGCTGTAACATTGTATGGTTTCTTCTTTTTATCCATATTAACTCTAGCTGTTTAGGTAATCCAGACTAACACTGGCATTCCGAGAGCGAAACAGTGTATCCCTGAAAGGGAGAAATGTAGTCTGCCATCTACTGTCTCGGAGTCGGAGGTCACACTACAATAGTATTTTGAAATACTGTGGTACTTTTTTTGCTAGTGAAATATATGAAAACTGCAATTTTAACGTCAGGTTGCTTCAAACTGACTCCAAAACATGTTACTAATGTCCAAAAATATGACATTACGCTGGTATCATGTCTTAAAAAACCATGGTAATACTGTGGTACATTTTTTGTTAGTGAAAAATATGAAAACCAAAAGTTTATGCTTCAAATTAACAAGCTCTTAACATGTAACTACGATATTCTCTAAAAATGGTACTTTATGTTACATTATTATTATTGAAAATGAATCAAATGCAAACCAGAACCATAAAAGTAAGTGTCAAATAAGTTTTGCACATGGATAGGATAATGTTGAACATGCTGCCAACCACGTACAAAGGTGAGTCCACTTAAAAGTGTGTGTTCACACCAAACAGGCCCCATGTATTCCTATTACAGAGGAATTACCAGGTCAGTCAAATAAACCTGCCATGGCAATAGTTCAGTGGTCTAGTAACACTACTAGATATTGACTCAACAGTGTACCACCATATGACTTTGTTATCATCATATTCACATCACCATAAGGAAAATCACTTTGTCACACACATAGGCCTACAGTAACAATAAGGGAGTTTTAGTTATGTTTGTATTCACAGTTACAGTTGTAGACTTTAATGCTAATTGTTAACCAAAGGCTATTATAAAAGTGAGAAGCAGATGTGCAGACCTACAGAAGCAGTTTGATCATTACAGAAGGTGGGGTTGACTTTTATTTTTTTTACTATTTCTGTGCACTCGGCGTATATCAGATTAAATACTTTTAAAGTGCAGCCATTAAGAGTGTTGTCATAAAACAGAACTAAACCAGGTGACTTCCCAGGATGCCGCTGCGTTGTTGTGCCAGCCACATGTTTCTGCTCTTATGTGCTCTTTCCTTGTGTGTCGAGTCCGTAAGAGGCGGCACCAGCTTTCTCAGTCCTGCTCAGAAACCACAGGTGAGCGTATGTCTGGTGGATGTGTTTGAGATGTTTTGGAAATGAATGCATTTTAAGATGTAAATTTAAAAAAAAATAAAGCATGTCAATTTTACATAAATTAATGCTAGAAATTTGGCATCAAATATGTGTCCAATTTTAAGGGTCGAAGGCCACCACGGGTGGGCAGAAGAGATGCTGCAGAGCCAGAGATCCCAGTGATTAAAGAGGATGATCAGTTTATGGTAATAACTCAGTGCAAGTGCACATTTAAATAGGATTTCAATGAGTTACTACTTCAGCCATACTTTGTTCTCACGATTTATTTAGGCGAGGACTCCATTCGAACTGTCCATGTCTCTGAGTGAAGCAGAGTATGAGAAATACAGTCCTGTGCTGCAGAAGATTCTGGTGAATCTTCTTAGCGATTTCCCACTTGGTGAGTTAAACTCTTATTTTAAGAACAGATCCATACCAGTAACTATGAAAATCAAATGGCAAATGCAATAAAGCATCTATGTATTTTATTACAAACAAAATTCACTATGGAAAATTTCCCAGAAAGGCTCTCAAATTCTTAAAGAACCTTAAAACTAAAAGTGCTTTCTGGCAGATAATTCCTCAAGATACTGTTTGCGGTTGTCTTCAAATAATTTTAGTGTTCTACAAAATTACTAATATAGTAAATGCGTGTTCTTTTTTCAGAATTCTGACAAGAGCTACCAGTTCTACAAGATTCAACTCCTTAAAAACCAATAAAAATGTTTGTAAATTAAAAATTACGTAATCATTTTCCAACACCACGATTTGACAAAATAAAGGATGACAAAAGAAATAATTTTCTGCCTCTGTGGTTTCTCTTTTCCTTGCTCAATAACATCCGTTTCACATTCAATGAGGTCTCAAATGGAAAAGCAGCCTTGTCTTTCTCAAAAAATGAATTTCATAAATCCACTCATGTTGCATATACAAGATCATTTATTCAATCTTCCTATTTAGACAAAAGTTACATTTATATAAAACCAACAACTTGGTAAAAGCTATTTGTTGTGGTTTTTCACAATCTGTTTTACACTGTCTTTTAGCATAAACTTTCATGTCATGGTGTAAGCAAAAATTACTTATTCTAATATAAGGGAAGACACAAGCTGGCATCTTATGTCACTTATGTCTCACAAGCATACATAACTTGTAAGAATGTATGCAGACACATGACAAAAGCATCCTGAGAACAAAGAACCATTTTAAAACAATACTGAAGAGATATTAAAATTAATCATTACTAATGTTTTTAACAGATGTGAAGTTACCTACACCACTTACAAAACTTAAGTATCAATGCTCATACATTTATTAGCACATACTACAGTACATTGAAGTAGAAATTTTAACTTTTTTTGCAGACATTGTTATGTAAACACAAGGAAAGGGTCAAGGAAATCACATTCAAGACCATTTAGTTTGGAAATAAATGCCAAAGATGCAAGACTAAGCTGATAGCAGCTGGACTAAGATTGCAAGGACTTCAGTTGCTATAGTAACATGGAGTTTCTAATCACAGACCATATATATGTCTAGTGTTCTGCCGGACTGTTTGCAGTACTGTGGTTAGGCTCTCTCCCTTCAGCAGACTAATCTCATGCAGTGTGTGTATGCCCATGCCAGGGTGAGCAAACCTGCATCTGGACTTAGGCACCTGTAGAGAGAGGAAGAGCGGTGTGTGTATATGTATATTAAAGAATGACAAATTGAGTAAGGCATGCACATATATGTAAGCGGAATCAAAAAATGTGCGCTAAGATACTGATACCTGTCTGGGTACAAAATATGGTGCATCTGTCTCCAGTAAGATTCTGTCGAGTGATATTTTCCTCACGGCGTCTCGTGCCTCCACAGCGTGATGGTACGTCACAAGTCCAGTGAAACCCACACACAGGTTAGAGAATTCACTTAGGAACGGCTCAATCACAGAGTAGCTGTTGGTAAAACAGTGTCTAACATACAATGACACACGTTAGAAGACTATGAAAATAAATACATTATATAAATTGTTTATATATATATATACAGACACTTTTAATTTTACAAAAAATATATATTTCAAATAAATGCTGTTATTTTAAACTTTTATTCATCAAAGAAACCTGGAAAAAAAAAATCACTATTTAAAAAAAAAAAAAAAGTTTTTCAACATTGATAATAGTAAAAACCATTATTAATAATTAGGCACCAAATCAACTTATTACAATGATTTCTGAAGTATCATCTGCCACTGAAAATTTAGTAATGGCTGCTGATAGCTTTGCCATCACAGGAATAAATTACATTTAGAAAAAGAAAACAGTTCATGGTCCGAGCGTTTGTTTTATGAAAACTGACCTGTGTATTTTGTAATCTCGGGGGACACACTTCTTCATAATTTTCAGAACATCGTCATCAGCATCACGGCAATGTATGACAAGAGGCTTCCCGAGAGAGACGGCCAACTGCAACTGCCGTTCAAACACCTTGACACACAAAGACAGAAATGTTTAAAAAAAATAATATATTTTAGCATAATATAAAAACAGTTGGAAGTAATCATCCTGTTTGCCATACCTCTTTCTGCTTCCTTGAGTCTGTGGAATTCTTATACGAGTAATCCAAACCGATCTCTCCGAATGCAATGGTCTTAGGGTGACGCATAGCACCCATGATGCTTTGCTCATGAGCATGGTTATACTCCTTGGCAAAATGCGGGTGGCAACCAAAGGCTCCCCACACTTTCTCCTCTCCCAGTAGCCCTTCCCAGATGGCCTCTCTCTCAGTGATTCGTGGGTTGCAGAAATCTGCGATGCAGCCCCTAAACTCCATTGGGAAACTACTTGCATACTTGCTCTGAAATTTTTGGAAACTTCCCCGGAAACCCAACTTCCCATAGAGCATGTCAAGGTGACAGTGCGTGTCAATAAATCCTGCAGAATCTGCTTTTGAGTAGTTCAAATCTGACAGCCAAAGAGGCTCCGAGCCAACAGACATCCTGCGAGTGGCACCGTCCGCAGCAAGGAGCATCTGTGAGGATGCGTAAATATTTGATTCTGAAGTCCTGCGTGTAGTAAGAGGAGAGTAATCCCAGTTACCAGGTGTATATGGAACGGAGGCAAAGGTTCTGAGCCCGGGGAAAGCATCGACCAGTGTAGAAGTGCTGATGATAGACTGTTGTAATTTGAGTGACCGCCTAACTGTCCTACAACGCGAGTAGTTCTTGGGTGGCTCGAGGTCAAGGGCTGTGTTCTGAGGTGGAAGCTCTGACAAGAGCTCCATATCCCTGGCTGGGATTGTTGGGGAAGTGTCACAACCTTGTGGCTCCAGTTTCCACAGGGCTTGTGGGAATATTGAAGGCTTTAAAGCTGGTGATGAAGAGTAAGGCTTGCATTCCAAAGGTGGAGGAGTGTCACTGAATTCCACAAGCTTACAATCCCTTTTAAGCTCAGTTGTTTGTCGCCCCTTTGGTTCCATAGACTCATCCTGTGAGAAAACTTCAACCTGCTCGGAGTCCTCAACATCGGACCAATCCGGCGATTCTGGACGCTTTAGGATCACACTCTGTGCACAGAGACAAAGTCAGTATCAATTCTCTTAAAAGACATTTATAATAGTGCAGAACAGCCATGCTTTATATAGGACTTCATTTATTATATATCGAACAGTTCAAGTTTTTGGATAGTACGATTTTTTTAATGTTTTGAAAGTCTCTTAAGCTCACCAAGGCTGCATTTATCCGATTATAAATATAGTAAAAACAGTATTGTATGCATATTGTGAAATATTGAAAATACTGAAATTTATATAACAGTTTTAATATATTTTACAATGTAATTTATTCCTGTGATGACAAAGCTGAATTTCAAGTGTGCTTAAGAAACATTTCTTATTATTATCAATGTTGAAAACATTGAATTGAAAAATAGATTTTTTCCCAAATTGTCTTTGTCAATTTTGATAAATTTAAACACATTCTTGCTGAACAAACATTTAATTTATTTTAAAAAGTAATAAAAATAATAAATAAACAAAATAAAAAAAAATTGTATCCATTACCGTGGTGTCCAGCTTTATTTCTGTCCCATCATCTTCTGTGTCTATGAACTCCAGAGGGGGAGGCCTATCATCTGTAGTCGTGATCAGTAGTTCATTCTTCTCACTGAATGAGCAGCAGTCAAGCTCAGAGGTACTTTCCTCCTCAATTGCCTTTATAAGCTTGTCTGGGGTTTTCTTTGCAGATAGACTTTTAGGCCCACCAATTGATGACTTTTTGTTTGCATCCCCCATTGCATCATTCAGTGCTTTGAGGAGAATTACTTTCTGCCCTTCTTCAGGACTCCTGCGTTTCTTTCCAGCAGAAGGAGGTGAAGGTCCAACAGAGGATTGTTGTCCTGAAACAGTGTCCTATATGTCACACACAAAACACAAATCCAGTCAAATACATGCAATTTTTAAATACAGATATTTCTACAATTAAAATACACAAACATATAATTCTTATTGTTACTTACCTCACCAGGACTCTTTTTTCTTGACAGTGCTCCGTGGCGTCCAGTCAGTTTTAACCGTGTTTTGGGTGTACTGCTTGGAGTGCTGAGACACATGTTCTCCATGTCGCCCAGTCCAGCTGACCCAGTAGATGTGTTGAGTCCAGGAGAGCTAACCTCACTCATACCACCATCCTGACCATTTCCATCCCAGCATGTTGGCTGTGCCACACCCACACTGTTCTTCATGAGCTTTCTTGGGGATTCCACATTCAGCCATGTAAACTTCACCTTTTCCCTTTTGTGGTTCATCGTACTAGGACCTTGAGAAAGGACATTTATACATAAAAATACATAATCAAAAATGAGAAACACAAACAGGTGCAGCCGTTTCTAAACTCTATCTGAGAAGGATTCACTTGCAGGTTCTTTGAGAAAACAGAAAACATGGCAAAACTCAAGGTGGAGATGGACTTCAACAACCAGATGCGCTTACAAAGAACTCTGACGCTCACTTAAGTTAAATAGGGATTAATATTCATTCAGTATTTACGTGTTTAAAAACTCCGTAGTCAGCAGATGGGCATTTCCTGTAGGTTAGCTAAAATTTAGAAACACATCGACGTCTCCTACTTATTTTTATACATTAATAAATAAAAGGCATAAACCTTCATACGATGTAAAACACGTTAGCATGTTCATTTAAAGAGCTATTGGTTAATTACAGATGCTAATAATTAGCAAAACCTCGTGTCTGACCCAAACCTGTGACCCCACGCGTCAGAGCACATAACGACGATCACAAGAACGGAAAACAGTCTGAAAGTGAGTAATAGTGTTGATTAAACCCGTTTTAGTTCAAGCAACGGCAAAGTTAAAATTACAAACCTTAAGACCTGCACGGATGAAGAACGTTCAGGTGGATCACGTGCGTATGTAATTAGCGATGCGTTCACTCAATAATCAACTGGACCCAGACGGCGTTGCACGATGGTGAACGCTGTTTGAGAAAGTACTAAGTATGGAGTGTGCACATATCTAGCACGTATTTAAGGGGATAAGAAAATAAACATTTCATTTATTATGTTCCCCCCACCCCACTTAAAGTCAATCTGTGCATAGAAGACTTACAAAAAGCAACCGAGGAAAACAAGTTGACCTTTTGTTACAACATGCCCCAATACTGGGGTACATTGTCACAATGAAACCTGCCATTCAGGCTATTATAGGCTTTTCAGCAAAATGTAGAGAGTTCAAAAATTGTAAACCACAAAACAAGTCATAAAAATACAGAAACAGCAAACCATTTTTTTGGCCAACAATATTGTAATGAATCATTTGTTTTAAATGTATAACCTTTAAAACTCGCCCCAGGCTTAAAGTTATTTTAAAAAAGCCTTGTCCTAAGTACACAGTTTACCATTTTGGTTAAAATCTAATAGTTAAATAATTCACCCTTACCTGAATGTAGGAGCTTCTATTGTGTTAACTTGTTTACCCCACAACTATTACAAAAAATAGGGGTTTAGTTTTTAGTTATTCTAATAATTGTCTTGAAGTAGATGTTTGAAACCAAGCAAAACCATTGTTAGAGAAAACTACTTATATATACACATACATATATAATTACATAAATACGCACATTTGAACTACTAATAAATGCTGGCTTGATGCAAGAGTTATTAGTCTTATATATAATTAGACACATAGACATAATTAAAAACATTTAGTAACTTTTTTATTATTAGAAAGATTTTTCCAAATATGAAGCTGATAAAAGAGTAAAAGTATACAGAGAACTGTAACCAAAAATATTGCAAGGCAATCACACAAAATCTGCATTTTCTATAGTTCCTTCTGTGGACTCAGTGCCTGTCACTGAAACCTAAAAATACCTATGTTTAAAGTGTCCATTTGCTTAAGAAATATTCCTCCTGATCTGAGGTTTATCAACACTGTATTTTACAGTGCCAGATTATATTGTCCATTTATGGTGCTGGTACACAGGTCTGCTCAGTAAATATGCCCTCATTCACACTCATATTAATGTTCATATTTTCATCTGTTTTGCTGTTCTCTGTTCTCCAGTAACTTCTGTTCCACTCGCTGGCTAATGCGTCGTAGATCGGCGTGAATGCTGGGTCTCTGAGCAAGGTCATCTTGTAGGTAGCGGGCGATCTCCAGCCGACAGATATGTTCTCTGCGAACCAACCGCCTCACAACTTGCAGACAGCGCTCTCGCAAGGTCAACACTGGTAAACACAAATATAAAGTGGAAAGTAAATTTCAGATTTAAAAAAAATTCAGATTCTGTTTAATTAATGATACCATAATTGACCCTTCGCTGGGAGTTTGATTGACATGCAATATGACCAATCATAATGCCGAATCTGCCATTTTTGTCCGACAAACAAACCAGACAAGAGAGTAGATTAATGACGGTGGACTTGAACTTGAAAAATGGTGTGTATTAACGTCTTGCCGCAGTTGAAACAAGATACCTTCTGATATTCATTCATGTTTATTTTGTGTTATAACTAGTAAAGAGGAAGAGATGATTGGTTCACGTGCCACTTAAACTGAGGCACTTCAGCAATCTGTCACGTCACATTAAAGAGCCACGAAACGGTATTTATTGTTTGAATTTCTTAAATAATGACAAAATTTGAAAGCTGAGTCTTTGTTTCATACCTAAAGTAACCTGCTCTTTTTCACTGCGTGAGAACATGATGTCTAGTGTGAAATGCCATGGCTTGTCGAACGTAACAACAGTTATGAGAGGGGTTCCCAGAAAATGTAATATGCAATGCTTAGAAATACAATTATCACGTGATCTCAATATTAGTGAAAGAATTCTAATTTATAAAATGAATGGTCAATTGGTTATCAGTCTGAATGAAAAATGTATACCAGGCAATGTGATGTTGGCGATTGAGACTTGTCCATTTTCAAGGTGGGGTGGCAAATACATCTCTTTATTATTGACTACCATTGGATCATCAGTTTCTGCATCCCGAAACATCCATGGATGTCCTGACAGAAACAGAAAAACAGAATCAGAAAGATTTGTTAAAATAGATCATTTCACTACTTAACCCATATTCAGTTACATATATAGTCTATTTCAGATAGTCCTTTTTTGGCATTAATAGGTAAAAAAAACAAAAAAAAAACATGAAACTAAGATGTAAATGGATTCGAATCACTTACAATGGGGTCAGGTGTTAATTTTTAAGTGGTTTCTCCGGAGACTAAAAATCACTTTTGGGAAAACAGCTCAGCTGTGTCCATGTACTCTTTGTTAGTTCATGCGGTCAAACCAAACGCTTTGGTGTTCTGAACAGTTTGTTTTGCCTGGTGCAGAACATTTTTGTTGAGCCATTTTGTGCTTAACCCATATTCAGTTACATATATAGTCTATTTCAGATATAGTCCTTTTTTGGCATTTTAATAGGTAAAAAAAAAAAACATGAAACTAAGATGTAAATGGATTCGAATCACTTACAATGGGGTCAGGTGTTAATTTTTAAGTGGTTTCTCCGGAGACTAAAAATCACTTTTGGGAAAACAGCTCAGCTGTGTCCATGTACTCTTTGTTAGTTCATGCGGTCAAACCAAACGCTTTGGTGTTCTGAACAGTTTGTTTTGCCTGGTGCAGAACATTTTTGTTGAGCCATTTTGTGCACTGACTGGCATAAAACATGGATAAGGAGTAGCAGGCTGAAAATAGTAGCCCTAAACAAGTCAAACGTCTCAGACAGTAATTTTCCAAATGTATTTAGACCATAATACAACAATAATCGTACGAACCCACATAAGTTTCCATTCTTTTTCCGGTGTACGGCTGAATATCTACGTATGGCTGCGGCTCCCCACGGAAGTTGATCCAGACGGGCTTTACGACTCGCGGACTGCGGTTACAGAACACCACGTGCGCCGGTATCCGGCTAACCAGAGATCGGACCAGCGGCAGCGGTTGCTGCCCCTCCGGAGATTCCTGAGGCATCGTCAAAGACAGGACAAGACCAACTCAAAGATACGAACACTAGCCACGCTGCATACAAATAAATACACAAACTAACGTTAGAAACGTTAAAGTTCGCTTCTACATAGGTTGAACTCATAAGCCACGGCCCAAAGCATCAGGGAATGGAGGTAACAGAGTGTGTCCGTGACTGCCAACATTTGTCTGTACAGCTTGTCGTCGTTTGTTGTGATTGCGTAATCATGTGAGAGCCAGTGAAGAAGACAGCGCGGCTCGTAGCAACACCTCCCTCTGGTGGTTTGTATGGGAATGAAAACATGACAAATGAAATGTATCTGTGCTCGAAATTAAACATTACATTATTACAGTATATACGGTTTACGTCTCTTTAAAAAAAGTGGCATATGAAATTATGCAAAACAGACGTTTCAAACTGTAGTATTGTGATCAAACTATGGCAATGTTTGGATTAGTAGACTATATTTCTACAGTATAAACCAAGATTTTTAATTAAAAGGTATTTTAAACAAACATTTCAGTATCACATTACAATAAAGTCTCACCAGTTAACATTAGTTTATGCATTAGCTAACAATGTAACAGCATAGTAAGATTTTTAATTAAAAGGTATTTTAAACAAACATTTCAGTATCACATTACAATAAAGTCTCACTAGTTAACATTAGTTTATGCATTAGCTAACAATGTAACAGCATAGTCTTTGCCAACATTAGTTAATAAAAATACAACTGTTCATTGTTAGTTCATGTCTGCTCAGGTCCATTAAATATGAACAGATAATTTTATTTTAATAATGTATTAGTAAATGCAGAAATTAACATTAAATGAAGATTAATAAATGCTTTAGAAATATTCTTCATTGTTAGTTCATGTTAGCTAATGTAGCTAATGTTAACAAATTGACAATTCCAAATAGAAATTTCCTTGAAGAACAGATTAAACACGCTGTGACTTTTCCGAAGCAGTTTATTGATGAGAATTTATCAGTACTGAACAGTATTTAATCTCTTGAACAATACAGATATGCAAGTCAGCGTGTATCATGTGTGTGTGTGTTTTCTTATTATTACATCTATGTAACTGACTAGTGAAGAATGAACATGTTTGTGTGCTGATTTTCTGTGTAAAGTGTGTATTTTGCACTCCATTTAATGAACATGTGAATAGAATCTTTATATTTTAGGAAGTTTCTCAATGCAGACTGTAGTTTCTCGGCACACCAATTCTGTTCTGGATACACGTTTTTGGCTCTCAACTCAACATATAATTCATATCATCATTCAAGTAAATGGTATCCAAATAAAACAATTATAATGAATGAAGCAAAACTGAGAAACACAAAATACCTTTTGAGTGTTGCACTTGATATTGAGTCTAAATAACATAATAGGTAACTCCCTGATATTTCCTTGATTATTGACCGCTGACAATTTTAGCCAGGAGTTGTGTGTCAAATGTACCCGACACAAGCACATGGGACATAGCATGATGGGAATTATTTAATTCAAGCAGTTTAGATCTTGTTTTGTAGAAGCTGAGACATCCAAGAGCATTTAATTGGTTGGGGATATTCTACATGACTGTTGATTATGTTGCTAAAAGTGGGCATGAAAAGACTTTTTGTCAGACTAAATGAGATCATCACATCACACTTTGATGTTAGAAATGTGTCCCTATTTTAACACAATACTCATAAACATCCAAACAAGATGGCATATTTCTTAACTCTTATCTAGGCAGCAATAATGAAGAAAAGACTGCTAGACTGTAAATTAAGTGCATTACAACAGACTGTGATATCTTAAAGAGCCCATCTGCTATGATATTGCACGTATCAGGCTGTAATTTACACAGCACAAGGTGTGTGAAGGCAACAACTTGCATTCTGTTGTTCTTTCTACTCCTGTAAATTATGCTTCCCTGTCCCCTTTTTCTTTCCTCTCCCTGTTCATGCACACATCTACACATATAAACTCACAAACACACTTTCTCTCTTTCTCTGGGTGAGGTTTTGGGGTGATAGAGGAGACCCCTGGGGGAGCAAATGCTTGTGGGCTGTAGGGTTAAAGGTCACAAGTAATCCTCAGATCACATTACAGGCACAGCAAGCGTGACCCCTCGATACCCTCCTCGCCCTGTGGGATTGTCGGTAACAGGGCAGAACGAGTCAAACCCCAGAACCGAGGTGGACTCAGATCTTTTTTTACTGCTGAGAACTTCCAGCCCATATGAGAGCCACAGGTTCTGCACTGAGCAATTATCCACGCATACCTAGGCAAAGAAATACATTAAATAAATGTAATTATACATGAAAATGGCTAATTATTTGGATGGATTCTAAGACATAGTGATCAAACAAAATTCAAATGATCAAAAACACGTACAAATACATTGAATCTCACCCTGGAAACCAACTATGCAGTGTGGAAGGTCGTCCAATCAGGTTGAGGTTGTTGGCCTTGTAGACTGTAAGCGTCTCGTGAACATAACCATGTGGATTCACATATGCTGCCATTGGCCCATAAAGAGATAGACTAAAATCAGAGGAGTGCTGAATGAGTAACTGTTCTCATTTCAGTCTTAAAAGGAAAGCTATCATATGCTTTCAGAAGACTTGGAATATTAAAGTCGCAATAAAATGGAAGTAACAACAGAGTATTCAAGTAAAATGGATTATTGAAGAAGAAAAAGTGTAGGGTTAAGACTTGGTTCTGTCATTATTTACTCACCCTCAAGTGTTTGTTTTTTTTCCCTGCTGAACACAAAAGACGGTATTTTGAAGAATGTGAATCCCCACTGACTTCTATAGTATTTTTTCCATACTATGGAAGTCAATGAGGACCAACAACTGTTTGGTTACCCACATTCTTCTCGACATCTTATTTTGTGTTCAGCAGAAGATAAAAACTCATACAGGTTTGGAACAACTTGAGTTGAGTAAATGTTGACAGAATTTGCATTTTTGGGTGAACTATCCCTTTAATATTTTAAGTATGACTAAATTGTGACTAAATTCTCAATGTTTTTTAAAAGCGTTACTGTCTGACCTGAATATCTCATTCTTGCTGGTTATCTCTGTATCCTGGCACTGTTTACAACAGAGAGAGGTGCACTGTAAGGAAACATGAAGTGCATAAATATTTTTAGCATTTTTCATAAACAAACTCCTGGACAAAAAGAAAGACTTATAGACAAAGGCAACCTTACAAATACACACCCTGTCCATGATGTCCAACTCACAGCGCAGTCTCTGGATGGCACTGCTAATCTTCAGTAGTTGCAGTCGCAGAGCATCATCTATTGGTAGGCATGCGGCCACCCTGTATGAGAAATCTGCAGGGAGAGAGACACTCTCTTAACTACTTCACTGTGTGTGTGAGCCTAAAAGCATCTGTGTGCCTGTACCCACTGTGTACCTGTGGGATTTGTAGGCAAGGACTCGTCTTTGAGGTTTTCATCCCATTCATGGAGTTGTTTCTTTACTCTGCTCATGAGAGTTTTCTGGCGAGAAACACATACACAACCATCAGTGCTAAAATGTTGTCACTGATATTATGGAAATGTTGATGGTTGTACATTTTCAAAAACATGTCAAAAGTACTGTTCATTTGTAAAGAGGTCAAATTGTGGGAAAAAATCACCCCTTTAATGCTTTCTATGCAAAATAAACATTTGTAAAATTTATCATGTAAAATGTATAATACAATTTTTAATACAAGATCAAACTCACAGAGTCATATAAGGCATACACCCAGGGAGGCCACGTGGTCATACTTGCACAATGGATCTTCTTCTGTGAAAGAAGGTAAGAGGAACATTACGTATTAAGAAAAATTTGTTACTTATGTATAAGGATGACTTATCATTTAAAAAGTTAATATGTTTTGCAATGGCAAAACAATGATAAAGCAGAATAACTTGTCTAATTCAGTCTAATTCAATCTAAAGCAGTGATTCTTAAACTTTTTGACTCAAGTACCACCACTGTCCAACCAAATATTCAAAGTTATAGTTTTATAACCATGAAATATTGTTAACGAATAATGTGTGTCGATATAGCTACATTAATTAACCACAATTATTTCTGTGATTCCAGAATTTTTAAAAACTGTATGTTCTTATATAAAAATAATAGTAAATTTTTAAAACTGAAAAATTATTTCAGTTTTAATCTTGAGTGTATGTTTGTTTTAGCATTTTAATTAAGTAAGACTGCTATCAAAATAATAATAACAATAATTAATAATAATAATTTTTAAAAAATTAATAGGGGGGGTCTAATGCTATTTCATGCATGTTGAGTTATTTACTGTTAAAGAGTTGGATTCTCATTTTTTACAGTCTATGATTCTCATCTGATTCTCATGCTAAACATGGCCAAAGTTTCAAAAAAGATATGAATGTATTATTACTACATATTATTATGTAGTATTTCTGTGTCAAATATACTCCTTCTGGTTTTGTACAAGTTTTGGAGAGTTTTTTTCGAGCTTGGCTCTTCGTGACGTAATGAAGGGTGGAACTCCTTGAATGGGCATTTCTCCCGGAAGAGCGCGTCCGCGCACACACATTGATCAGAGCGAGAGCAAGAGCAGCCCATCAACGCGCTTCATTCGGCTGCACTGAACGGGACTCGTTCGAGAAGAATGACTCCAAAGAAGTGTGTTTTTGGTTGTAAGGGAAAGATAACCTTGTTCAGCTTACCAAAGAATCCAGCGTTACGTGAACAGTGGATGCAGTTTGTTTTTCCGGGGCAGCAATGGAGTTTTGCAAGTGTGTTTGTTGACGAACGTTTTATAAACAAGGCCCAGTTCGGCGCTGGATTTGCACATCGTTTGATACTGAAAGATGGAGCGGTCCCATATAAAAGATCCCGGTCATGATTCAGAACTGCAGACGGTAAGTGAAACGGCATCAAATGTCTGTGTTTTGTTGGCTATCGGGCAAGTGCTCGTCACTTTAGCTCCGCCCACAGCGTGCCTCCAGGAGCTCGGCTGTTTTCGGAGAGAATCGGAAAGCTGTATTTTTCTTTTATAAATATGATAAAACTAAAGACTTTCTGCAGCCCCCTTGGAAGTTTGCTAAGGCCTCCTAATAGGCCCCCTGGTTGAGAAGTACTGATCTCAAGAGATGTGTGTTTACATCAGTCACCTGTCTATAAATCTGGCTGCACCGGTCCTGTGGTGGTGTTGTTTGTGACTGTTTGGTCTGTGGTGTGTGTATATGCAAGCGGGGCAGGAATTGCAGTGCACATAAAGGCTCTGGAAGAATCCTCTCAGGTAAAATCTGTACTTTTGCCTGACGAATCCTACAAAAAACAAAAATATTTGTGTATGGGAGTGTCTCATTCACATTATATTCTTGAATTTAATGAAAAATAGCATTGTGGCTTATTACTACAGTACATTTTGTGGACGGCACATTGTAGTACCTAGTGAAAGCATGTGTATACCCCTACCCATCTGCTTGTGTGCGTATTTCATGCACTCTGAAGCGCTGCCGTCCAATAGCTTTGACCTTCACTGTCTCTATGCCGTACTCCTGTTCCTCACGAAAGGCATAGATCTCTGCAGTCGTCCCAAATTCTGCCTTTATCTCCACTCCACTCGCATCAGAACTGAGAGAGATAGAAACACGTCAAACTACAAAGTACATGTACAAATGTAACAAATATCAATACACCTGCAAACCCTCCACTGCAACCTGCTTGGATAATGTTCTCGAAGAAAAATCAAAGGTATGCGATCATTAATGTGGAGTAACTATTATTCTGGACCTTGTGTCTGTTGATACCTGTGTGCAAGCACTGCAAACGTGCGGTCTTGGCTTATGAGGTTGCGGAACATGCTGACCTCCTGTGGTCGGAAAAGCTGCAAGGGTAGCGTCTGACCTGGGATCAGAATGAGAGCGATGTGGGGAAGGACCGGCAGATTCTGCACACTGTCCTCATCATGCAGGGTACGGCCATGAAACTCCTCCATGTCTGAGCCCAGATACTTCACAACGTACACACAAATGCAGATTAAAAAAAAAATGCAAAAAAAACCCCCTTTATTTCGAGAGATTGAGATTTCACATATAGCAAAACTCTGACCATAAACTATTTGCATATAAAGTGCATGCTAATTAATTCAAAATGACTTAATAAAAAGTAAAATTCTTATTAGCCTCAGGTCAAGTCACATGACTGGTGTTTAAATGTACTGATGACAGATGACACTCACAGTGTGTGAAGTTGGCAGACTCGTGTCAAAGTTTATAATACTTGGCTTTTCTGCATCCTCACCATCTCGATCCTCCGTCTCCATATCATCCTCTTCTTCCTCTTCATTTTCTGTAGAAAAACAGAAAGATGAAAGATAGAGATTAGACTTAGAATATAATTTCACTTATCCCAATCAACATCACACCATGTTTATTCATTTAGGCCAGAAGAGAACTGGTTCCCCAAACTGGTTTTTCCCATGGTTTTTTCCCCTCCATTTCTGTCACCTCATGGAGTTTGGGTTCCTTTCCATCGTCGCCTTTGGTTTACTTAATTGTGGTTTTATAGACACTTCATATTCAGTAATATTACCAATTTGACAGCACTGACACTATTGGAAGACAACAAATTTTCAACTGAATTGAGCTGAATAATGACACTGTTGTCTTCTGTGTTATAGCTGGGTCAAATTTGTTAATAATTCATGAATTTTACAACATCAACATTGGTATTAAACTTAACTGAATTCCTGTTTAATACTTTGAAGCTGCTTTGAAACTATCTCGATTGTATAAAACGCTATAAAAAAATAAAGGTGACTTCACTTGACTTATTATCTAACGTTACTGTATTTTGTTTTATTATTTACTTACACTTTCACTTACTTGACTTATTATCTACTGTATTTTGTTTTATTATTTACTTACACTTTCACTTTGTTAACAACATCTACATTTACAACCTATTTCAACCTACTTTCGATTTCAGTCATACAGAGGACAACGGGCATGCATAAAGCCAGTAATAAGCAAACAGCAAGCAAATATCTCATCTACATTCATAACGCAATGAATATAATAACAAGTCTACTGACAATACAATAATACAACAAAATGCGTGCACACTTGACTCAAGAATGTTGTTGCAGCTATCTAAGCTACAGCTCCATAAAGTGTCGCAAAATATCTTTACTCACAAGTGTTTTAAATAACAAGAGCTCACAAACGTTGTCAGCTGTCATGCACGGCGACAGCTGCGGACATGGGTCTGTCTGTAAAGATCTCCCTGCATGTTCTGAGGAGGACATTAAGCTGGCACGCTTTTGATACTGCAATAGCTCCGTGTTTATTAGGAAACTAACAGGCATACGTACCTGGCTGGAGCTGTAGTTGGTTCCCCATTTCGTCGTTAATGTTGTCGTCGCCTCCGCCCCTCTCAGCAGCCATAGCCGTGTGTTTACAATCCGCTCCCAACAAGCGCAGCACTACCGTGAAGAGATGTGCGGGGAAAAACACACAGCGCCCTCATGTGAGTGGATGTTAGTGGTCTAGTAATTTTGACTCATCCAGGTGAATCGATTCTTTTGAATCAGTTCACTAGAAATATCAATTTTTAGTGCCTTTCAGTAGATGGCGACCATACAGTGTATGGTGGCGACAAGTTGTGTGTGTGTGTGTGTGTGTGTAGGGAGAGTGATTGAATCATTTAAATCAAACTGATTCATGATACTGAGTTGTTCAGGTAACCAAGGTAATCTTGATATACTTTATAAAAATTTTGCGTTTTCACAAATTTATGAAGATTCTCTATTCCCCCACAAAGTCTACGTCTGAACGAAAAGAGATGCTTTGTTCGTTTATTTCGTACATGAATGAAATGAACGAGATTCATTCATTTAAAAGATGTGTTCTGATAAAACGATTTGTTCACGAAACAAACAAGTAAAAGAGTCGTGTTAGTGTTAGTTTAACCGTATCGAAATCGAAACGTGGGGTCATTCTTTGCTTATTATTTGCAATAAGGTAAACTTGTTTCTTTTGGTGACAGCAGAGCATTTATGTCTGGTGCTTCTGTTATGTGTATGTGCCTGTAATTGTCTGAGTGACTATTACTCAGTTCTTGGAGTGTCTTTCACTCAGCATCTTCAAGATATCAAGAAAGCGTTTCACAAGCTGGCCCTTAAACACCATCCTGAACCAAAGCCCAAATGCACAGCAGGCATTCACACACATTGCTCAGGGTATGTACTTTCAAAAAAATTTATTTACAACCTAACTGAAGTATTTAATGAATAATTTTGTTAATTTTTTCCCCCTTAGCCTATGAGGTGCTGTCTGACAGAGAGAAAAGACAAGTCTATGATCAAATGGACCATCTAACTAACCCTGATCAGGACAGAAAGAAAAAGTTCAAGAAAGATGAAAATGAGGACATGGACAGCAATCCCTTTGTCGATAAAGGTACATTTCATGGTAAAAGGGGTTTCCAGCATTTTAGTTTAGAGGAGCTGCTTTATACGTTGCGGATGGATGATGACGTCTTTATGAGTGAACAACCTGGCTATGAAGAATGGAGTTTTATTTTTGGGCCTGATGATAATGATGAAACAGTCCTCCTCTGTGATCTTTTCAACATGCTTTGATTTCCAGGGTTTGTGTATTTTGGTCAGTAATAAGTTGTATTTTTATTTATACTTATTAATTACATAAATTCTGTTTTACACATTTATCTTGCTGCTGTGTTTATTAAATACAACTTCAAATTAAACAAACAAATAAAAATCTACATAATTGTCATTATTTTGTAGAGAACTGCCCTTTGAGAGCTAACAAATAAAAAGCTTCAAAGTGTAATTTGTTTTTACATGAAATAATTCTAAGAACATTCATTTCCAAAAAATAGCATGCTTCAGGAATTCACCAGTATGATATTTAGATTCATAAATATTATAAGCAACTATTTTTTTTAATCAACATTACAGATCATAGATCTTGATTTGTTGGCTTTTATCACAATTAAGCTTTACCTAAACTGCACATTACTTGCTGCAAATAACTATATGTTAAGACACTAATTTGTTTTCTGAAGTTATGAACCATAAAATGTTAAAAATCATAAAATATTTGTTTACAGGTTTCCTTGTGTCAGTTCCTGAACTTTTCTCTTCTTAATGATTGCAGTATGTAACTAAAATACAATATTTATAGTGATATCCTGCTTCAACACATATCAGTATTGACTGGTAAACATTCACGTTTGCAATGAAAATTGAAAACACATACTGATGTATGATCAAAAGGACTGACGCTCAGATAACACACAATCTTTGTTAAACGTTCAACCTACTTTATCATGCTCAGCATTTCCTGCTTGAACTGGAAAGGGTGGAGTGTTCAGGGTGTTTTTTCCCTTCTTTGTTCAAATGATGAACAGTGATTTTGTGTCAGTGTGTTTGCCTCCACCATTAGTGTGTCTTTGTGTGCATGTGTATGTGTCCGTACTTAACATTTGTCTACAGCAGGTTTGCTAACTGCTTACTTTAGCCTGATGACAACAAACCTGGGTGAGTCAGACACTGCAGATCCTCTGTGTGCCAGTGAGATACCACCTCCCTCTTTTTCTAGAGTTTAAAAAAAGTATTTTTTTTTTTTACTGTGAATGAAGGCACCAGAATAACACATTTGGGTTATGACTAACTACAACACTTTCAGGGTGCTGAGCTTATGTGCAGTAATATGAATCAAGGATAAGAAATGTACCTTATTCATGTATATTTATGTAGAGTGTAGAGGAGAAGAGGATATTGTTAATTTTTCCCACCTTTGTTCTGTAGCCATTGCATATCCAAAAGTAGCATTGTGGAGATCTCAATATTATAATTAATATTATAATTTGACGTAATGAAGGCACCATGCATGATGTGATCCAGTGTATTATGTACACTTTCCTTTTTTCTTCTAGTTCATCACAAGTTTGTGACATTGTGATTTGCTAAAATCGGGAAGAAATAAAAAAAATAAAACATTTTTTGAAACCCATTCATGCTGCAATAAAGATGCAAACAGGTAAATAGTCTAATACAGAAGCTCATCTCATAAAATTCCCATCTAAATACACATTTCAGCACTCAATACCCAGGATATTACCAAATCATTTTAGAAATAAGATGGACAACTGTATACGATCTATAGCAAATAACATTACAGTAAATAAAATAAGTAAGTTAAAGTTATGTATATAAGTCTTAGGTTTGAAGTAGGTTGTTTACCTCTTTCATACTCTTCTCCTGGAAAACTGAATGTTCATACTAACTATCCCAGACTAATCTCAGGCTAAAGACGTTTGAGGAAGGAAGCATATTTCTGTAGAGTTGTTGGGAAAAGGTCATGGCCTTATTTAAGCCTATAGAAATGGCTTCCTACTATTAATCATACATTTAAAAATAACAGTTGCAGATTTTACTCCTGGATCAGCTCTTTGGTCACTTCACATGTTGCAGCTGAAGTTAACATTAACAAACAAATGATGCTAGACCTTTCCTCAGCGCTTGCTTTGCTTTACTTAGCCATTTTTGCATTTACAAACGTTTTTTTTCTGCATTCACTTCACTGATGTAATCTGAATGTCAAACTAAAAGTGTGTGTGTGTGTGTTTTGGTGCATTATGAATGCTTTGTATTACTGTTTTTTTTCTTCTTTTTTTCCATTTGTCACTTCATAGAAAATCGAATATTAGAACACAGAATATTCTCCATGCCTGGATGTCTGTTGTTAAGGAAGGTTATGCAGGATAAGAGATTTCCTGTAATGCAAACCTCTGAAGGACATACTGCCCTGAAATAGCTTTGACCAAAGTCCAGTTTCTCTGTTTAATATTTATTTTAAATATCTATTATATTCATTATATATTGTGTGAGAGATATAGGGGAAATCTTTTTTCTCTCTCTCATTCTCCCTTAGATATGTGTGCTCCTGAACTAGGTGGCCAAATTAATACAGACTCTCTCTCTCTCTCTCTCTCTCTCTCTCTCTATATATATAAAAACTTTGCCTTGATTTAAAAACTCCTGTTTTTGCTTTTTGTCCTGACGCCCTTTCCTCAGGAAGTCAAGGCAAAGTCTCGTCCCGCGCTCGTGCTTGAGCTCGTGCTGAGCGCCTGCTGTCCTGTACTGCTGTTTAATCGCAAAATGAAGTAAAAGAAGTAGTTCATATATAATCTCATGTTATAATCTCGTGTAAATTCTTCCTGGATTACGACTTTATCGTGTTTGGCCTGTCATTGCCGTGTCTCAGATACTAGATGATGTTCGACAATGAGCGCAGGTGAGTTTTTAACGTGGTAGTCTTATACAGTCTATGGTGGTAGTGTGGTAACGAAAACCAAGTATGGTAACTTTATTTAGAAAACGAGAATATGTGTCTGTGGGGAACTGAAATGTCTGAAAGTATGTGAAATAGTATTGAATTTAGAGTAGCCCACTTTTCGATATTTTAGTGCGCGTTTAGTTTTTTTTCTTCAAGAAATCCACTTTGTCATTGTATTATATGGAGTAATTTACAGCTAGTCTGATTATGATTATTTATTAGATTTTAAAATATTTTTAAAGATTCTGTTTGCGCCTATGTACACAATGCTGTAAACCAAAATGCCATTGCCTGCACTGTTTTGAGCGTAACATATTAATATTTTTCTTATGAGAATGTTTCTTCGGCTATATGAG
The DNA here is from genome assembly GCF_001515625.1 of Sinocyclocheilus rhinocerous. Lineage (NCBI taxonomy): Eukaryota > Metazoa > Chordata > Actinopteri > Cypriniformes > Cyprinidae > Sinocyclocheilus > Sinocyclocheilus rhinocerous. The sequence continues at coordinate 412,679 of NW_015637021.1, forward strand.
CACTTTTGACCAGTGGACGTAACATACTTTTAAATATGTGATGTTTTTGACGACATTAACATTAACAACACAATTTTCCACCATAGTAAGCTGTGTTCGAAATATAATGTAGTGGAAATTACAGTATGTAAACATAGAATACATACAGTACCCTATTTTAATAGTTTATTTCACTTTGTGTAGATCATAATACATTTTTTGATAGATTTAGTTTAACATTGAAAGTTTAGGTCTGTGACAAGGGTAAAATGATAACATTTATATACTTAAAAGGCAAAAGGTAGATATAAATATTGAATATGCAATTAAAACGGGTGGACAGTTTTACTGTGACCTTATAAAATAAAGCAACGCGTTTAAATCTGTCAAGTTAATCAAAATTAACCTCTTTTCAAACACCATATAATATGTTTATAGGTACAATTGTGTGTATCATATGTGATATCTGATGTCCAGTTTTTATTGTAAATGTCTATTTTTTTATATTCTATATTTTGCGCATAGTCTGTATCATTCATCTGTAAATAGAAAATCTTAACGCATAAACCACCCTGAAAAACAATTTTCATTCAGAAATTGCTAGTAAATTTCACAAAAAATTACAAAGAATCGGTAAGCAACACATTGAATAAAACATGAAATTCTGAAGTGTGATGACAGAAATAGTTTTTTCTTTTTCCAATAATCAAGGAAATAATTATTTTTACAGTGCAGATGGAACTATTTATTGATACCCTGAATTGTTACGATGTTCACAATGCTACTCTGCAGCAAAAAACATTTTTGTAATTATTAATATTTACTTATTGTTGTACTTCAGGAGCATCCCCAGGACACCAGAGAACACTTCCAGGCTGAGCCTCTTTTAAAGGGGAAATGTCAACCACCTATTCCTGAATAATTCTATGATATTCAAGAACCCAACCCAAAAATTGCATCCAAACCAAGAAAACATCTCCAGCATCAACTCAAGCATGTACTTCAATATGCTTCACACTAACAAAAGCCTAAGGCCTTCAAACTCAAGAGAGCGTATGACGGGAATGCATAGAAATATATTACTGGAACAGAAGGGGTCACAAGAGAGGAAGACAGGGAAAATTATACATATGGAAAAGAAAATGCAAGTAGAAGAGACAGAACCAGATGTTATTGTGGAACAGGGAGATGAGTTAGGATGCGGGGATGAGTTAGCACAGGAAATTGATTTAGATTTTGTGGAGGGTTTAGAAGAAGGTGAGACATTTATGTCAGAGGATGAGGAAGAGTCGATGGAAGAGTCTGATTCATGCAGTAAGAGAGACGTGGACGATAATATAGAGACCGAGCCGATTGAAGTAGAGGACACTGGAAAGATATCATGGAGACTGACTAAAAATGGTGTATCAACATTACATAAAAGGTCTAGTGATGTTCCGTTGGCTTCTAATGCAGTTTATGGATGCACTGTGCGCACAGACAGATTCCTGTATGATGAAATTTGCATAAATAAAACTTTCATTGAAGCATTTTACCCAAATAGTATAGTTCCAGGCAGAATGTTTTCAAGTGAAGAAGACATAGAAGGGATGTTCCCTGATATTTGTGATGCAGGCGAGGCGTTAGCAGACAAAGATGGACTTTCCGAGTGTGACCTTTTTGAACAAACAGAACCTCTCCAAATAACAGAAACAGAGGACAACGCCAATGGAGATGTTATGATGCTTACTTTGGAGGAGGGATTGAACGGCTCTGATTTGTCTTCAACTTCCATTGAGGAAGAGGATGATGAAATACAGTTAGAAAATGAGCAAATGGATGAAAAAGGAAACCATTACTTATCAGATGGCAGTGCATCTAAGGATCCTTCAGCTGCTATTGACTCTCCAGACTGTCCTTCATCAAACAGTGGAGGTGAAACTCTCCTTGAGTCCGATCTGACTTCTTTTTCAAATTCTTCTTCTTCTTCTCAGCCATTTTTTATATCTGGCTCAGAAATGGTCTCAGATGATGATGTAGCGGATGCAAATCACAACTACTGTAGCAAATATGTGGTTAAACATGATGAAGCCTTACCTACCACCTTAAATCTTGATGCTATCAACGCCCTCTCACTCATTCAACAGCAACCTGAAAGCCAAGGCCAAAGTTTACAACAAAATCAAGAAGAAGAGAGCATTGGGGAAGAACAAGAAGAAGAAGGGGTTGCAAGTGACCCCTTGAGTAGATCTGAGGGAAAAGAACTCGCAGTAGATCATGTGTATGAAGAAACAGAGCCAAAAATCCAAGCTAAAGACTTCCTTCGGAACAGGAAGTACTTAATGACTCGCTCTATATCTGTGGAAACCCCCAGTAAGAGAGTTGGCCTAATGAGTAGCCCTGCAACAGGAAATAGGCGGCTTCTGCTACACCCAGGCTCCTTCTATACAGATCAGTGTTTCATCGGAGATAGTAGACCTGCACTGACAGGCTCATTAGGATGTCTTTCACAAGGCACCTCAAACTTAGCTAAAGTCACTCGAGTTGATATACCACCCCCTTTTGAACTTGCATCTATCACAAAGCGACCAATCAGAAAAAGCTCTCCATCCCTCCCGAATGAAGTCTCCGCTTCTTGCAAGAAGCCTGATTTTGGGTTCAAGCGATACCTTCTGCCATTACGATTCCTTAGGAAATCAGATCGTAAAAGCGTGATGGATAATCGCTCAATCTCCTCCAGGTCCTCATCTGAGTCAAGTCCACAAGGGTCATGCAAACGCTTGGACTTTATCAGGCATAACATTGGCAGCCCGGATTTGCAGAGCACTCCAGACTGCACGCCACCTATGTCCCCTTCTTCCTTTGTCTTCCAAAAGAATAGACAAAAACAGGGACTAAACTTGACCCTTAATAATGATTTGGCTTCAAGCACTATTTCTATGGAACTAGGCTCCCTCTTTGAGCCCCATCCCCTTTCCAAACCTCAATCTTTTTCATCTCCCAATACAGACTCTTCAGATTATGAGAACGTTCAAAATGCCGCTTCTCACTATGAGAATGTGCAAATTCGCCTCCTGAATCCAGTCATTCAGAGTCAACGAAATCAGAGTTCAACCAGTGATACTGATGGCTATGTGGATATGAGCAGTCTGCCAGGCTTCCAGGGCAAAAGTCAGCCATCTGAGCAAGAAACAGATAGGTACAATTGTTTATAGATTGATATATTGTTCAATTATATTTATATTATTAATATAAAGCTCAGGATTAGAGAAAATCTAGTTTAGAGAAACTAGACACACTATAAACAGCATAAAAAGTTGGAATCGTAAGCAAATGTGTTATTTAACATATCAAAAGCTTGATGGGCTTGAAGCATGTTAGATCTTTTGGTAATCTAATAATATAATGTTCAAACAAACAAACCTTTTTTAAAATTAAAAATCACTGGACATGAACACTGAAACGTCTTGTCATTTCTTTTAATTTCGTCCAGTGATTTGTAATTAAAAGGTGTTTTAACATTTTACAACCTGAACGTTTTAGAAAAATGAATTTACATAGACTAATGATATAATGCCATCCCAATTACTTAGATGTGCATATTACTTAGATTAGTCCTTAAAAACTCAAAGTATTACATTCCTGGTAACTAAAGGTCTATGTAGTTTATTTATTTCTTTTGTGAATGTTTCATGATTCTACTTTTTCTGTTATTTAGCCTCTACACTTTCTGTTCTCCTAATGTGAGACAAGATGGAACAGTGGGTGTGTCTGTGGGTGTGGCTTGTACACAAGAGAAAAAGACCAAGGCATCTGACAGACTGGTAAGCTTATTATGAGTGTTTCTATGTGTCTTGCAAAGATTTGTTTTAATTTATTGTAACTCAGTTGCCATTTTATTTCAGACTGTCAACTGTTCCAGGGCTTTCTATAGTGCCAAAGAGCTTCTGGATAGTGAGGCCCAGTAAGTCATGAAAACAACAGCTCAAGTCTGTGAGCAGATTGGCAGAAATTAATTTCATCATTGATAAAACAATGACTATTTAGAGGGTGCAAGTTTGTGTTTGAAAAATGTCTGAATTGAATTGAATAGAAATAGCTATATTATTATGAACATGCTTCTTTTTTCTTCATTTTAAGGCATGTTAAGACTTTACAGCTTCTCTGTGAGGTGGGTCATTCATATTATTTCTCACTGACATTGTGTGTGGATTTCAGTAGAAATAGAGTTGTGTGAAATCAGAAAAATACTGATGAAGGTGAACTCTCTTATTTTTTCCCTCACTTTCACACAATAGTCAGTTGAAGCGGATGAGAGGCTGATGACAGTGTGGACAGAGCTACCTGATATTTATACTCTCCACCAAAGTATCCACACATTACTGGAGACTCGCTTAAAAGAATGGTAAGACACTCTCACCCACACACATGCATGTGCGTATGCTACCTTCAATTGTTTATCATCCACAAATAATGTCTATCTGTCATCATTTCATCTGTTTTCTGCATTTCACTCCACTCATCAGGGATCAGAATGAAAGTATTGCTGAAATCATCCTGGCAAATAAGAAAGAGTTTTCCATTTTCTCTTCTTACATCAGTCATTATGATGACAAATTGAATTATCTGGAACACATACAAAGCACAGTAAGGGACTTATGATGTTTTTGTTTTCACTGATTGACAACTTTAACTAAACCAAATCTATTCTTATTATTAGGCATGTCCATCAACCTGCCACTATCATTTAGTACATGTGTTCTAACTGTTCTATGTGATTTGAGTGTGTGTGTTTTGTATTGTATGATTACATGTAAATGTGTTTTAGTTGTGTGTTCAATTACTCAGATGGCATGTATTTAAATATGTATCTATGTTATACACATTACATACTGTAGCGTGTGTTTTGTATCTCAGCTACCAGATGCAGTGACCCTAAAAAAGCAGTTGCTGCAGGTCATTGTGCGCATCCTGCAGTACCGTATGCTGCTAACAGGTGACTTCTAAATATGTTTTAACTAATAAGTATATATCCTTATTAATTCTTATCAATTTAAATCTTTTTTTTTTCTGGAATTCTCATACCAAGACCTGTAGTATTGCTTAATATTGCTTTATTTTTGTTGTTGTTGTTTTTTTTCTAACAGACTACCTGAACAACCTCTCACCAGACTCCAGAGAGTTTGTAAATACACAAGGTAAACTGCCGCATTACTCACAGACAAAAGTATCTTAAAAGCTTACACTTTTTTTCTTATCTTGTTTTTTTTCTGTGTCTCTTGGATTACAGTAAACGAGGAAGCCATTTTATTTCCTAAATTAGTTTTCATCAATTTAAGAAACTGATGTTTGATTCTTATCTTGACATGTTTGCAATTACAAACGAAACCTTTGGTCTTATCTCTCAGTGTGTATAATTGATTTGCTTAGGCAACAGCATATCTCTGATCTTCTAGATAGTTTCACAAAAGGCAAATGACCTTTGACCCCATCATGGATTTTCAGTCATCTTTTTAAACAAGCCTTTCTGCATCATTTATATATGAGGATAATTTATTTATGAGGTGCTGCTTTAAGAGAGTATCTGTTTGTGTGAGAGGATGTTCTGTTAAGTTCTGCAGTGGGACATAATATAAATTTATTTTAAACGTTTTTCTAATGATTGTGTAATTGTAATATATGAAGTTTTTAATAATGTTATTGAGATGGTATTTTTTTACGGAATATTTAATATATTCAATATTTATGTGTGTTGAAAATGTACATGTATTAAATATTAAATCTGTCCCTCTCTAACTATTACTGTCTTTCCCCTCAGATACTTTGGTTGTGGTCTCAGATATTGCTCATCATGTTAATGACAGCCTTAAGAATGGAGTGAGTATGTGTTTGTTGGCCTAATGTACTTACAGACAGTCTATGCGTGTGGAACCAAGGCAGTATGTGTTAATGACACTGCTGTACCATGTACGGCAATTTTTGCATTCTTTTTCTCTGTCAGGCGGATCTCCTGCGTTTGGTCCATATTGAACACAGTGTTCTGGGTCTGACAGATCTCCTACAGCCTGGGAGAGTGAGGAATTCAATGGCTTACTGATCACATACCACTCATCCAATCAAATTTTATGAATTTTTCAGACTTTTTGGGGATTTTAAAGCAGTAATGATGAGTAAGGTTGACTATCTGTATCTGTGCCCTAGGTGTTTGTGAAAGAGGGCACCTTGATGAAAGTCAGCAGAAAGTGCAAGCAGCCACGCCACCTTTTCTTGGTATGTGATTGTATTTTATTTACATTAATTTTTCAATTTAATTATCAAAGATTCAACTTTTTTTTTTTTTGGAACAGAGGTTTTAGAGTATGAATGACTTAATGGCTGAGATGAGATTGTCAGAGTTGAGCACTCAAGAGACCCAGTTGCTTTCTTTCTGTATAGTCTCTAGTGTCTCTCCTTTGTGTTTGTGGACTATTTTACTTGTTTTTAGAGTTTCCTGACAGGATGTTGTTCTGTGTGTGTTTATGTCTACATGTGCTATTGTTATTGCTGTGCTGTTCTCACCCCAGAATAAGTCTGTGGGAACGGGGACAAAGCAGTGTGTTGAGATAACAGAACAGAGGGTGACAGGATGGAAGTGAGATGGGCTGTCAGGAATACAGTATATACTGTAGACTTTTCAGCCAGACGGACAGTTGTGCGCTGAGACGGGCACGTGGCCCCCAGAGTGCTGAACTCGGATATCCCTCATATTTTATTGCTTGAGTCTGTGGCATTTCTTATGCACCATTGATTAACATTTCAGAAGACAAAATATGCTGCCTTATCAGGCAGTATCTGACGGTAGGAAGGCATGTCTGAATCCAGTGTTTGCACAACGTCCTGTCTACAAAGATTAATTTTGGTTGTGTTCAGCTGTATAGATGTATTCTTCACTGTATATGAGCAAATAATCATAATGCGCAAATGATTTGGCAGTTGTTTGAACAAATAAACAAATACAGACTGAGTAATTGATAACTAATGATTCTATTTCATAGAGAAATAAGTATATTGGTCATCTTAGTCAATTAATATTATCTTTGTTAAATCACAGCTTAATGCACGTTTGAGTTTGTTCTAAATGACTATGTTATCACACCTTGTTGTAACACAAACATTGCCTGTGGTCACTGACTGACAGAGCAGTGATGCAGCAAAGCAACTTCTGGTCAAAACCAATGTCATTGCTCCCCCTTGTGGTGCACATTTGTGACAGTGACCCACTCAGATTAACTGTTGTGGTATGCAAATATAAAAATTGTCAAAGTAATTAATTGTGCTTGTATGTTGTCAATGTTATGTATTTCTTTCACTTTTTACATTTTCAGATGAATGACATAATGCTGTACACATATCCTCAGCAAGATGGCAAATACAGACTGATCAACAGATTACCTTTGGCAGGGATGGAGGTAAAGCTGACAGCATTCATGGACACTTCTACTGTTTATTCATTCATAACGGTTCTTGGAAACCGTCTTTTCATTAATGCACCATATTTAGTGTTCAAGACACTAATTAAAAGTAGTGTGGCTATTTTTAACTAAAACTATTAAAAAACAGTTTTCATTAATTAAAAATAAAATATAAATATGAGGTATAAAACTAATTAGAAATGTTTGAGAAAAATTTGAAATGTTGCTCTGGCAACTAAATGAAATAAAATAAGTATGTTGAAGCACTAAAATTTCTACAATAAAACGGAATAGAAAAATAAATTAAAGCTAATAAAAAAAAATAAAAATGACTAATGACTAAAGTTACTAAAACTTAAACTGAAATTAAAATGAAAACTGAAAATATAAAAATAAAAGCTTATTCAAAATATTGAGAAATACTATAATAGTATATAAATAATTCTTAAATAACACGAGTCGAAAGTATGCACGTAAAGCATTATTTATATAGCACCTTTTAAAACAGTGTTTACAAAGTGCTTTATAGAATACACATAAATGTCATATAAATAGTAAAAACTAAAGTTAACAGTATGCGAAAATAAAATGCATACAACAAAATGAGAAAACAGAACTAATAATGAGAAAGGAAAAATTTATAATACAATATAATAAAATAACAAGAAAATAAAATGCATAAAATATGGCAGATCATTCTCCTCATCTTATTCTAGTTTCCATTTATTATATGTTTGAAAATGTTCAGAAATGTTTATATTTTATTTGTCTATTACTCATTTTTATATTTTCTTTCATTTTCGCCTCTCTTGTAGAACCTTAAGTGCCAATTATTTTGAGCTCATTTCATTATCTGAACCCTAGACAGGGAGTGAATTATAATTATTAAATCTTTCACTTTTTTTGTCTTTCAGGTCAGCAAGCCACTTATAGAGAATGCTCAGAGTGCATTGAAGATAGACGTGAAAGATATAAGCATCACTTTGTCTGCCAAGCAAGTGACATACACAATCTCAAACACTCACTCATACATATAGTGTATTTGTGCAGTGTGACTGATGCATGTGTTCCTGTGTGCAGCTCCTGCATCGAACGAGACGGCTGGTTTGTTACACTGAATCGGACATTAGTGAACCTTGGCCCCGTATCAGGAGACCCAGTGCACTGTTTTGGGGTGAGGAAGCTTTAAATACAGTGTGATAAAATGTCAACACCTGAAAGAGTTGACATTTTGTTTCCTGTTGTGAAATTATACATGTCTTGTATTTTAGTTAGTGGATGGTCCAGAGAAGTGTCTCGGCGAGAACGCTCCTCCTCTGCTGTCTGTTTCCCAGGTTACAGTTTGCATGAACTGTCACTCACATTTCAGTCTCACAAACAGACGACATCACTGCCATGCCTGCGGCAAGGTACAAACACACTTAAAGGAATAGTTCACCTAAAAATTAAAATTTGCTGAAAATTTACTCTATCCACGCTGTAGATGAGTTTGTTTCTTCATCAGAACAGATTTGGAGAAATTCTTTATTATATCACTTGCTCACTGGTGAATCCTCTTCAGTGAATGGGTCCATAATCCATAATATCACTTCCTCCAGGAAAAAAGTCCATACCCTGTTGTCCTTTCACATCAAAATCTGACTGTTTTCTCTTGTAAACGGTGCTTGATCTGTGCATATTTCTCTCCTGATTCAGACAAGACGGCTATTTCACTGGAGAAAGGACGCATGTTTAGCCAGAGTCAACGGTTTGAAGTTAAAAACCTCCTAATGGTGGATTTGTTTATTACAAGCACGCAACAAGACATTAAATGATGGATTGGAGTCAAATGGATTACTTGTGGATTATTGTGATGTTTTTATCAGCTGTTTGGATTCTCATTCTGACGCACCCATTCACTGCAGAGGGTCCATTGGTGAGCAAATTATGTAATGTTAAATTTCTCCAAATCTGTTCAGATGAAGAAATAAAACAAACCCATCTACTACTTGGATGACCTGAGGGTGAATACAATACTGCAAATTTTCATTTCGCATAGAGAACCACTCATAAGCTCTATTTATTCAGATTTTCTCATCTTATATTGTTTATAGGTTGTCTGCAGAGATTGTTGCAGGAACAAATTCCCCCTCAAATACATGAAGAACAGACGTGCCAAAGTGTGTGATCATTGTTACAGTGAGCTGCGTAAGCATGGTACAACCACAATATCTTTCATTAATTTTAAGTAGTTTTGTTAATTAAACATAGTTATGCTTGACTCTCCTCATAATTGTGTGTACATTTGTTTAAAAGATGCTGCCACACTAACAGAGAGCTCCAGTCGACCTCTCTCTTCTGTCTTCCAAAACATTCATCCATCGAGTCTGTGGAAGAGCCGCAAAGGCCAACTGTCTTTCAGCCAGGTATCCCATAACCTCTGGATTAATATCTTTGGACTAAATATTAGTCCGGTGGATCACGTTTTACTCTGATATCTCTCTGAAATGTTTTGTTAATAACACATTTTTGTCTACTGTATAAATGCCATCATGTTGTTCTCAGTAGTCGTTTATCATGTCATACTCATGAGTGCTATTAAAAGAGTCTTATTTTAAGACCATTGAGATTTTTGGCATGGAATTATTTTCAATTAATTACTTCCCCTTCCAATTTTTATTCATTTAATGTTTTATTTTTTCCTTTGAATTTGGGGTGAAACACCATGTGTTGTTGCCTAGGAGACAGTGCCTGAGGGGGTGATGAGTGGAACCCTGCAGAGGTGCAGAAACAGCAAGAGAAGTTGGAGAAGCCTGTGGTTCCTCCTAAAAAATAAAGTTCTCTACACATACCCACAGCCTGAGGTAATGCACACAGTCACGTTTTTGCACACATTAACTTGCAACATGCAGCTCCTAATCTCTCCCTATGTCGTCTTCTTTTATATAAGGAGAGGGTTGCATGCGAGACCCTCCCTCTGTTGGGTTTCTCTGTGAGGTCAGAGATTGAAGGGGAGAGCAGCATGTTTCAGCTGTACCACAAAAGCACTCTCTTCTATACTTTCAGAGCCCAGGACAGTCACATTGCACAGAGGTTAAAACACATATTACATTCACACAATACATTATAGCAATTTATAATGTGTACATATAGTATTGGGGTTAGTAAGTTTTGTTTATTTTTTAAAAAGAAATTATTACTTTTATTCAGCAAGGATTCATTAAATTGATCTGACAGTAAAGATGTTTATCATTACAGAAGATTTCAAATACATGCTGTTCTTTTGAACTTGCTATTTATCAAAGCAACCTGAAAGAAACTGTTGATAATAATAAGAAATGTTTCTTGAGCACCAAATCAATACATTAAAATGATTTCTGAAGGATCATGTGACATTCAAGACTGGAGTAATGACTGATGAAAATTCAGCTTTGAAATCACAAGAATAAATTACATTTTAAAATACATTTAAGAAAATTTAAAATCTAAAGTTTGTAATAATTCACAATATTAATGTTTTAATGTATTTTTATCAAATAAATACAGCTTTTTGAGCATAAAAGACTTTTTCAAAAACATTATATAAATATATTATGTTCTGTTATTACATAATATGAAAATTCTGTTCTGTTCTAGGTGGGTCAATGCCATGGAAGAGGCTACAGTCCTATAGCATCAGCCGTCCTGCTTTTGTCTTCTCATATGAGCAATTAAATCTGTTATTGATCATTCAAGAGCAATGCATTTTCACATCACATTCAAAAATCATTACTCTGTGTGACTGGGAGTGTAATCAACCATCCCTACGCTAACGTGACGTAACAGACATATTTTTGGAACACCAAGGGAACAAAATGCTCACACTCAGACATTTATTTTGTGCCAAATACTTCTTCTAAAGACCTTGTTGAGCCGTGGACACACTTTAAAAGGCACACTGTAGCACTTCCAACTGGCATTTAGATATGAACATTTTAGAACCAGTGAGATGTTGCTTAACTTAACCATTATACAATGTGATATATATTATGCAATACGCCAGAGCACTAAAATATATTAGGACAATTTCTATATATGGGAACTGGTGTGGATTTGAGCCCATTCTGTTCAATTAGTGCCATTTGCTTGATGTCCTCTGATGTCTGGATTATATTTCCTTGTATACTGCTGTCAGTCATTTGGACAATGACTTCTACAACGATCAGAAAGAGTAATTTTGGATTGGTAGTTAGTATTTAGCAACTGAGCTGGTATTCTCGTTGCACTTGATGATGATGTTATGTTTAATTTACTTACCTTTTGTCCAAACTGGCAATCTGTTCACTTGCCATGTTATAATTACAATATGAGGGCTTAATGTATGTTAAAGAGAAATGTATAAGTAGTTTGTCAGAAGGATTAATTGTCACTATATTATTTGAGTAAACTTTACTTGAGTGTAGTGTTATTGTGTTCACTTTGGGTTTTCAAACCTCACTAGTGCCTCAACTTCCTATTTTATCCTCTGTGTGCGAAAAGTTGCTTCTCTAATGTGGTTATGCATAGAAGCAGAATGTATCTGTTAAATTGAAATGTCTGTCAAATGCCAACACCAAACTGAAAATAAATCAAAATGAACAAGGAAACCGAATTGTAGAAATACTTTGAAGGAAATAAAAGATGAAATTCTACATGTTTGTGATATTGCTGTCCAATATTAGAGAATTTTTAGATCACAGTTAAAATAATGAGTTTAACACAATGATATGACAGTGGTCTCACATGGTGAGCTCACAGTATGAGCGCACAGTGAGTGTGCAGTGTCCTCACCTTGTGACCACAGTATGGGCGCACAGTGAGTGTGCAGTGACCTCACATTGTGACCACAGTATGAGCGCACAGTGAGTGTGCAGTGTCCTCACCTTGTGACCACAGTATGGGCGCACAGTGAGTGTGCAGTGACCTCACATTGTGACCACAGTATGAGCGCACAGTGAGTGTGCAGTGTCCTCACCTTGTGACCACAGTATGGGCGCACAGTGAGTGTGCAGTGACCTCACATTGTGACCACAGTATGAGCGCACAGTGAGTGTGCAGTGTCCTCACCTTGTGACCACAGTATGGGCGCACAGTGAGTGTGCAGTGACCTCACATTGTGACCACAGTATGAGCGCACAGTGAGTGTGCAGTGTCCTCACCTTGTGACCACAGTATGGGCGCACAGTGAGTGTGCAGTGACCTCACATTGTGACCACAGTATGAGCGCACAGTGAGTGTGCAGTGTCCTCACCTTGTGACCACAGTATGGGCGCACAGTGAGTGTGCAGTGACCTCACATTGTGACCACAGTATGAGCGCACAGTGAGTGTGCAGTGTCCTCACCTTGTGACCACAGTATGGGCGCACAGTGAGTGTGCAGTGACCTCACATTGTGACCACAGTATGAGCGCACAGTGAGTGTGCAGTGTCCTCACCTTGTGACCACAGTATGGGCGCACAGTGAGTGTGCAGTGACCTCACATTGTGACCACAGTATGAGCGCACAGTGAGTGTGCAGTGTCCTCACCTTGTGACCACAGTATGGGCGCACAGTGAGTGTGCAGTGACCTCACATTGTGACCACAGTATGAGCGCACAGTGAGTGTGCAGTGTCCTCACCTTGTGACCACAGTATGGGCGCACAGTGAGTGTGCAGTGACCTCACATTGTGACCACAGTATGAGCGCACAGTGAGTGTGCAGTGTCCTCACCTTGTGACCACAGTATGGGCGCACAGTGAGTGTGCAGTGACCTCACATTGTGACCACAGTATGAGCGCACAGTGAGTGTGCAGTGTCCTCACATTGGGAGCATAGTATGAGCACACAGTGAGTGCGCTGTGTGGTTACACTTTTAGCTCACTGTGACACACACATTGTGACCACACCATGAGAATCATGTGAGCTCATGGTGACATCATTGTGAGATCAAATTGTTGACTGGGAGTGCTTTGTATAATGGTTCCCTATATGGTTAATTTCAATTCAATTCTTCACTATATGTATTTCATGTTGCAAATGCAGCTTAGGTTTAGGTAGAGGAACTTTAGGATAAACCAAGTTTATAATTAGCTCTGTAACTTTTCTGAACCCCTCAACGTTTTTTAAGTTTTATTTTCAGTGACAGCCATGTTGAGTCCACTGAGAGTGAATTTTAGAGATGCAATTCTGTGATTAAGTATCTTTAACTCAGTAATTAAAGAGTGTATTACAGATTGAGACTGTGTGTGAGGGATATGAAGAAAAAGGGAGGGCTGGCGTTGCCCTGCTTTCACATCCCCAGGAGACGATGTGACCCAGAACAGAGTGAGAGAGCAGGGATAAGAGTTTGTTTTCTGGAGTACCTGAAAGTTACGGACACCTTGTCCCAAATAGGAGACACATTCATCATTTTAACTCCCTCTATCCCTTTCTCTCCATTTGCTTCCCCCCCGCAAGTCACACTGATATCATGCTCTACATTGTCCGTTCTACCTCCCACGCTAGCTCCCCATTTTTCTCTTCATATATATATATA
>NW_015637021.1:426823-429501 GCF_001515625.1 Sinocyclocheilus rhinocerous
TATATGAGATCCAAATTAACCAGGTTTATGTTGAAAAAATGCTAGGCTGTAATCAAGTTCATTACTGAGCTGATGATATGCGATAAAGGCCTACACCCACATGCATCTTCTATCAATTAATTAATCATCGTTCTTTCTTGTTAGATAACATACATTTGCATATTCAGAAACTCTGAAAAAATGTAAAAAAATAAATAAAATACTAAACATCACAACAACATGTGGCAACATTATAATTTTTGCACCGGCTTGAACTATCAATCCAGCATATCAACTGGCAAGGTTTTTGATATGGCACATATGAGATGGCTGGACATTGTGAAGCATGCAGCTGATGCTATCTAGGTTGCTTGTTTTGCAGCAAATGAGGACAAATTGTTCTGGGGGGGAGTGGGGGTGCAGTTGACGCCACTGTACACAGTTTTACCTAGAGATGGTCAGTATTTTAATTACATGTATTTAAAATACATATTTAATTACAAAGTAATTTGTATTTTGCTGGACAAAAGAAATCTAATGTTATTTGTAATTAAATACTTTGAGAAACAGTATTTTGTATTTGAAATATTAAAATACTTAATCCAGTAGGTCATTTTATTCTCAGATAATACAATATCTTTCTTCACCTGTTTTAATAGTAGCCTACTGCCAACACATAGGCGGAGTGTGTGTAAGGCGGCCATGGGGATTTGGGGCAAAAATGGCCCTGCACAATTAAATTAAATCTATTACGTCTGTTGCTAACAAAGTGAATATGAATAGACAGTGTCGATTGCGGCATTGAATTCAGATCTGATCATGTTGCACCGTATTTCATTTTAGGCGTTTTTACAGTGTTGCTCATTTTAACCAATCACACACAATTCTGTTGTGCTTAGGAATGCAATGGCCAATCAGAGGCGTTCAGATGAGTCATCGTTGAAACTGGTCAGCTTTGTTGAGTGCGCGCGCATTCGCTGACTGAATTCTGGACTCTTGCGAATTCTCTCATCATAAACAACAAAGCGCAGATGTATGTACAATGTAAGTAAGAGATTCATTTCACAGTGTATACAGCTTCAGTGATTATAACTATAGTTTTGTTTTTTTGAGAGTGCTTAAAGGGATAGTTCACCCAAAAATGAAAATGTGATGTTTATCTGCTTACCCCCAGGGCATCCAAGATGTAGGTGACTTTGTTTCTTCAGTAGAACACAAATGGAGATTTTTAAAGGGGTCATATGATGTTGCTAAAAAGAACATTATTTTTTGTATTTGGTGTAATGAAATGTGTTTATGTGGTTTAAAGTAAAAAAAACACATTATTTTCCACATACTGTACATTATTGTTTCTCCTCTATGCCCCGCCTTTCTGAAACGCTCGATTTTTACAAAGCTCATCAGTCTGAAAAGCTAGGTGTGCTGTGATTGGCCAGCTATCCAGTGCGTTGTGATTGGCCGAATACCTCAAGCGTGTGACGGAAATGTTACGCCCCTCACATACTGTTGATGCCGTGTCCGGCCGGAGCGACGAGACATAAACATTAAAACCCATTACAAACGAGGCATTTGTTGCATCCAGTGGGGACATAAATACTGATTATAATGACTTATACTGTCCTTTTTGCAACGCGCCGCGCAAACATAAAACCATGTCTGCATTTGTGATCGGAGAAATGACAAACAACAAGTGCTAACGTTAATCCACACTGCCCAAAACTCGCGTTTGAATCATCAGTGGCAAATCCTTGAAATTAAAACGTACTTACGTGGGTCAGAACTGCCGGCATTTTAGTCTAACGTAACTCTCCCAGGATCAGTAAACAGTCCTCCATAAAATGTGCTGCACACAAATGAATATTTGGGTTGAAGTGTTCTGGAACAGTGTTGTAAATACAACTTAACCACTGATTTCTAGTCGTGTCCTCTTTTGGAAAACCAAACAAAGTAGTTTCGCTTTCACAACGAAAAACACAGCGGCCTACCGTGTGCGAAAGCCCCGGCTTAGCCTGAGCTGAAGCCGGGCAAGAGTGAGCTGAGGCGGCGGGGTCGAGAACGGCGCGCCCGGCGGATCCGACGAATGAGCGGCAACCACATGTGACGGACCCCGGGCTGGATTCCGCTTCGTCCACGGTGAAAGTTGATGTATTCCCTCAGCGACCAGCACAGATCAGCTCTAGGCATGACGAAGCGGATATCGTCCTCTTTTGGAAGACCAAACAAAGTAGCTTCGCTTTCACAACGAAGCACACAGCGTCTTCACGACATGGCGGCAACAACAATACTACAGCGAGAATAAAAGTTACGCCTTCTTTCTTTGCGTGAACATTTGGGCGGCGTTATGCAAATCTTCCCACATAGTGACGTAGATATGTGGGGGCGTGTTCGAACGAGCCGTTTTAGGTAGGTGTGGCTAACTCTTAACTTTTATAAAGAATATCTCTTTGGATTTGAGACTTTAGTCTTTGCAACTTTACAGATCTTCTTTATGCACCAAGAGCTTGTAACACTCCAAAGAGAAAGGAAAAAATGAAATCGCATCATATGACCCCTTTAAAAAAAGAGCAGTGCACTGCTTTTTTTATGTTGCTAGGCAACCACCAAATCAGCTGTCCTGTCAGTCTAATCAAAGGATTATAGCGCGAGTGCTCTAAAATCTTTGGTTTTTGCTGTTAAGTAAACTGTCATATTAGCAGAAA
>NW_015637022.1:0-686 GCF_001515625.1 Sinocyclocheilus rhinocerous
CACCTACAGCAGATGGAGGGTTTGGGCCCTGGCGTTGTGGCGTTGTGAGAGCTCTCACTGGAGGAAGAGGACGAGCTGGGCCCACAGGCTTTGGTGGTTGTGGGGCCCGCCGTTTTTTAGTTGATATCTGGGGGCTTGCAGCAAAAGAGTGGGAAAGTTTGGTCCCAGCATAAACCAGTTCCTCCATTTTCTGTGAGAAGCTTAGAAGTGGAGATGCTGGAGAGAGGGATAATGTGTCTGGTGAGATGGGCTGTGGCTCTGGTGTTTCTGGTGGCTGCAATATGTTGTCCTGGCTTCCCTGGCTGTTTTCCAGAAAGTCGTCCTTGTACGAAATAAATGATGGACTTTGTCAAAGATGAGAGCTTTAGTGAGGAAATGTTGTTTTGGAGAGTTTTTTTTTGTTTTTTTTTTACCATTGCTGCCCGGATCTTTTCAATTTTCAACCGCTTTTCCAGATGTTGAAACTCCTCCTCAGTTTCTCCAATTCTTCTGAGTGTGTTCACTGTATAAATTAATATGGATTAATCTTTGTCAAAGCTGTGTTTGTTCTGTTGTTTGCTCTTTCGCCTCTTCTTGCGCTGTTTTCGATTGAGTTTGTAAACACATACAAATGATAAAACTTTTACTCTATAAAATTTTGCAATTAATCCTCTGAACACATGCGAGCTGAACCGTGGGCCTAGTCA
>NW_015637022.1:925-2054 GCF_001515625.1 Sinocyclocheilus rhinocerous
TTCCGCTGAACACAATATATTTTGTTTTTGAGCAGCATACAGAATATTAGGAACAGTAGAATTTGTTTAATTTTTCTTTGATTTGTTTCCTAAAAAGAAGAATAATAAAGACTGACATCTTTATTTAACCTAAATCTGTCGTTACAGTTGTTTAATTTTAGTTATATAATTCATATACATATCATTTATATCATTTCATATCATTTAGTTATATAATTTCATATACATAATTTGATTTAATAATAACCCAATTTGAAGCAAAAACAGAATGTTCTGACTAGCTTTTTGAAATTATACTACATGCCTGAACGAAACAAACAGCAGAAGCTCTGAATGAGATGCAGATTCACTCTCTAACAGTAGGAGGCGCTGATACAGCGTTTCCTTGGTTACCACCGTAAACAAAGCAGAGCTGCGCTGAAACACTGCTTTAATGTGAATTATACAGAGACGAGATGAAAAGAAAATACCATCTAAACATTTCTGACAAAAGTTCGTGCATCATGAACAGTGACTGATCTGCCTGTTACAGTATTTTTCTCTGTGCGTCCATCTTCAGCGTCTCTGGCCTCTGTTAATGGGCGTTTACAGACTTCATATTTTCACATAAATGACATTTGGAAAATGATATGCATTGCAACGCAGTTTGTGCAAGTCCAGAACAGAGATCGGCTGCAATAAAACAATAAATGGCCAGTTGCCAATCGTGTGAGTTCCAGGGGAAGCTCCGTCGGCCGTCATACACACACGGATCACTATCAACTACAATCTGCTCCCTTCACTAAAATGTCCCGGTTCCTAAACATGATAAATGAACACATGTCAAAACGAAAACAGAGATACTTACAAGACCAAGTAGGAATGTCCTTTATCGTTTGTTGTTTGCCCGCTGCTCTCCGACAAGTAAACTTAGTGCTCTCTCGTGTAAAAAAAATTCAAAACACAACACTGATCTCTACTAACTCTCATGTCTCGCATTGGCAGTAGTCATGTCTCAGTAGGGCTACAATTGCCATCTAGCGGTTGGAAATTGTAATTGCATTTTTATTTATAAAATGAAAGAATATCAATAATATCATATAATGTGTATGAATGTAACATTTAACAGCTTGTGGGATGCATGACATCA
>NW_015637022.1:2674-8014 GCF_001515625.1 Sinocyclocheilus rhinocerous
AATTTAGAGCTAAATCGTGGCTACATATAGACCGTGTCTTGAAATTACACTTATATCTTAGTTGATATCCCATCATGTTCGCTGTGTCAATAATATCTACAATCTCATGCGCTGTCTGGCCAAAAACTACAGTGAATCAGGTTTGACTATAAGTGGGCTACAGATAGCCGCTCTGACTACGAGCTAAATCGTGGCTACGCACAGGCTACATATTAAACATTTCAAAGAAATGAAACCAAACACCTTGTAAACGCTGTTGACTTTGCTTACATGATGGAATATCATACATCTCACAAGTTATTTTGCCAAAAAACGACATGAAACTAAATTCAAGGTTATTTGGGCTAGAAGTGGGTTACACATAGACGGACTATATCGGGTCTATAGTTAACCGAGACGTTGAAATGACGGCTATTGCTTGCTGGGTAGTTTCTCTTTGTACTGGGGAAAAGTGGACAGGTGAGACATCACATGACACATAGCGCTGTAATATAATTATAGTGCTTTATTAGAAACACTAGGTGAGGAGTGAGAGCCACCCCCTGTAAGGTTTGTATTTTGGATAGATTGCATACTTAGGGCATTTTATTGCCTTTGTTTTTTTTTGTTTTCATTAGTTAGGTTTTGTATAATTACAAAAAAAGATAGGTATATACACAATATTTACCTAGATAACAAAGAAAAGAAACACCAAGGGAAAAGGGACACAAGCAGTGTCAAAGAAAAGTAAAGAACAAAACACTCTGGACTCTATCATACACCCGGTGCAATGTGATGCCAGGCACGACACAAGTGTTTTTTGCTAGTTTCAGCCTGACGCAGTTATCATTTTCACGTCCTGCGCCATGCTGTTTAAATAGCAAATGCATTTGCACCCATTGGTGCGCTCATGGGCGTGCTGGTCTGAAAACGAGGTGTGTTCAGGTGCATTGTTTTGGCGCGTTGCTATTTTGAGGCAACGGTCGGGCTGAAACTAGCAAAAACCACTTGCGTCGCACCTGGTGCCACATTGCGCTGAGTGTATGATTGGGCCCCTGGTCTAAAGTCAATGGCGCAGTAGTTTTTTTATTTTAATTTAATTTAATTTTTTATTTAAAGAACGCGTTAGTATAGGCGGGTGCAAAACGTGCGTACACTCTGCTTATGACACACACAGAGACGCGCAGCAGCACACAAACATGCCAAATATTAAAAATTAAAGGATTGCAATGTAAAATATTATTATTGTGTAGGCTACATAAATATAAAAATGCCTACATGTCACAATGGATAGTCATTGCATGTATGACGCGCCGACCGTTTTTCCCGTCATTAAACTAGCAAAAGTGGATTCGGACACGCCCTAAGTGCATCTGCGCCGTGCGCTTTAGACCTTGCGCTTAGATCGTTAAAATAGGGCCCTCTAACTCTAACTCACATATGGGTTTTTTCTTTTCTTTTCTTTTTCTTTACTCTTCTTTGGCACTTTGGGACAGAACGCGTCTCCAGAGAAGAAACGGAGCTGCTCGTGTGCTAGCAAATAGGTAGCCTAATTCTGATACATGCAATGACTATCCATTAACTCTAACTCACATATGGGTTTTTTCTTTTCTTTTCTTTTTCTTTACTCTTCTTTGGCACTTTGGGGTTCTGATACATCTGGCATAAACCAAACATCAAGTTCAGAAAAGAACATCATATATGGTCAAGCATAGCGGTGACAGCGTGCTGTTGTGGGGATGCTTTGCTGCTTTAGAGCCTGGGCAACTTGCAATAACTGATAGAAACATGAATTCTGAATGGCTCAAAAAAACCTATATTTAATTTTGCAGTGGCCTAGTAAAAGTTTTGATTTGAACCTGGTTGAAATGCTGTGGCAGGACCTTAAATGGGTAGTTCATGCTCAAAATCTCTTCATTGTGCCTCAGCTAAAGCAGTTCTGCAATGAAGAGTGGGTCAAAATTCTACTGTTGAAAGACTGATCTTCAGTTCATTTGGTTGCCATTATTGCTGCTAAAGTTGGCTGAACCAGCTTTTAAGTTCAAGTGGGCAATTAGCTTTTCACATGGGTTTTATATTTAATTTTAAGATCTAAAACTATTTAGTATGAGATCTTCACAAAAACAGAAGAAATCAGGATGGAGCAATTTTATTGTCACATCACTGTTCTCTTGAAAAATAAGATGTCAGCATGCATAAGCTTTTTTGTTGTTGTTTTATTTATTTTTATTAGATCAGCCATATTTTTTGAAACACCAGGAAAGGAAATGGATAAAATTCATGGGATGACAAAAAATCAACCTCCACTGCTGCATGTGCCCTCACAACCTAGCACATCCTCTGAGGGTGAGCCAAAAAATTGTGTTATTATAGTTAAGAAAAAAAGAAGATCCTTTAATCAATGAACAAACTGATCTTATTCTAAGGTATACCTGTAAGTTTAAAAAATATTTTAAAGATAACTGACATTCTCTTTATGATATGAAAATAGTCTGTTGATAGTTGAATCATGTTTTTAATCTGAATGTTCTTTTTAATCCCTCCAGATCTTTCCAACCATCCCACAATGCCTAACCAAGGTATACAATTTTCTAAAATAATAATATCATTGTGTGTTTGCTTTAAAGTTTGTAACTGACGGAAAAAAAAAATCATAATTATCAGGTACTAAAAGAAAACGTGATCATGAATCATCTGACTCAGAGCCACCACTGACAACAGGCAAGTACATTCTGAATCTGTCCATTCTTAATCTGGCACTACTAGAGTAATTTAGCCTAGAACGTCTACATAATTTATTCACAATGTAGCTACAACAGATGTAAAGCGGTCATGTCAGACATTTTCTTAATTTAATTCTTTTTGTGGAAAGTGGAAAGATGCCTTTTGCACACATTCTGGTATAGTTATACCAGCAGGGGCTAACAAGAATATGATGATCTGTAGGCAATAGGTGTTACAGAATTCATTATTACATATACAATGTGGAGTTTTGTAAAGATAGGCCTTATGCCATTCGTATAATGCATTTATTTAAACAATAATCCTCATTGTGACCATTTTCTTCTCTTTACACAGATATGGAGATCATGTTGAAGGCAAAGCAAATCATGAAAAGAGTCACTGATAACTTGGTCCACACAATCATTATGCACAGAGACATCATTTCAAAGATAAATAAAATGAATACTGTTAACAGAAAGAAGGCAATCATAGGGATTTTCGGAAAATCTGGAGAAGGGAAGAGCTTCCTATTAAGTGCAATCTTGGGAAAAAAGAATCTACTGCCGTCTGGTTGTTTTGGTGCCTGTACAGCTGTTATTACTCAGGTGGAAGCCAATCTGACTGACTCCAACTACACAGCAGAGATCGAGCTCTTCTCTAAAGAGGTTTGCTCATTTATACTGATCTTACCATGCCTTTAATAAATATATAAATAAATCACAATTGAGGAAATGAAATAAAGCGTCTCAGGTTACTTATGTAACCATGGTTCCCTGAGTAGGGAACGAGACACTGCGTCCTCCAGGGGTCGCTATGGGGAACGCCTCGTCGTGACCCGTGTCTGAAGCATACATTGAAAAAACACCAACTCGTTGGCCGGCGACAGCCATGACGTCACTACCGGTGCGACTATATTCTATATTGTACTTCTGCAGGAGTGGGAGAAAGAGTTGAAAGATCTTCTTATAGTTTTATCAGATGAAAATGAGGACAGGAATGAGGACTTCATTGAAATTGCGGAAGAAAAGATCACTGCACTGTATGGAGATGATGCAGACAAGAAAACATTAGAAGAGCTCAAGAAAGATGAAAAATTTGCTGAGATTGAAAACTTATTGTCCATCAATAAGGAAACTGGAAACTCAAAGAAGATCTCAAAAAGCGATGTATGTTTTAGGACACTAATATTTAGTGTTTCGTAAAACAAAAACAACAACAACAATAATAATAATACATTTATTTCTCTTTTTTTCCTTAAATTAAAACAACTTATTTCCTCAACAGGTCTCTGAATTTGCCAGTGATGTTGCACGTTACATACTGAACAGTGAAGCATGTTCTGGTGGCTGGTACTGGCCGCTTGTGAAGAGTGTGACAATCAAGATACCAGATTGTCGTGAACTCATGGAGCACATTGTGCTTGTTGATATTCCTGGGACTGGAGACTGCAACAAGACTAGAGATGACCTGTGGAAATCTGTAAATATATTTCTGCACTCTTTTGAAAATGCACATTATACAACCAAACAATCTAATATGTTACTACAAGCATGTCCTCTAACTGACTATTTTAAATCCTGTAGAAACTGAGAGAGTGCTCTTCTGTGTGGATTGTAAGTAATATCAATCGAGCAATCACTGACAGAGACCCCTGGGGGATATTAAAGCACTGCATTGAAGATCTGGGACCAGGAGGAGAATGTAAAAGCATCAACTTCATCTGTACAAAGACTGATAACATGGATCCAGTAGACTTTATGAGGTTAGAATTAGAATTTCTTTGTCATTAAATGGGCTGTGCAGTATTATATTTTGAATATTTAATTTTTAATATCATTTTTAAAATTCCTACAATCTGTCCAGATATCACATTGAGCTGCTCTCTATATGTTTTTTGACATCAGAATTGTTGACATGCCTTTGGAGATTTTAAGTTGTTGTCAATGTTGTACATCTTTCAAATCTTTTTAATCTGTCTGTTTAGAGCTGCACGCCTTCCTGAAGATCAAATCTCAGAAGAAAAGGTAGACAATTAACAAATAACGATTGTTGTTTTTGTTGCATTTAAAAAAAAATGTCCCAACTTTTCTGGAAATTTGGTTGTAAATAAAATGTATAATATATATTTTTTTAAATTGTATTATAAAAATAAGATATATAAAAGCATTTTTAATAAAAATATTTTATGTATAATATTATATAAAACTAAAATTATATATTTAAGAACATTTAAAAAGTATAAACCTTTAAATATTGAAACTGATTTCACAATTGACCTATATTATTAGGCCCCTTATAATCACATTCACATCATTTTTAACCATTCTTCAGGAACAGAAAAAAATGTGCATAAGTCAAAGAAATGAACTTGCCAAGACAAGGGTGAAAGAAAAGTTTGAAAATTCCAAAATCAAGGTATTTATTGTTACCATGTTTTATTAATAAATTTGGTTTATACGTATACAGTAGTCAACATTTGAAGTGGATCAAAAAAGTTTATCAAAGTTGTCCTAAGACAAGAACACATTTTGGTTTTAGGACTTTGATGAAAGGTTTTGATCCACTTCAAATTTTGACTACTATATATAGTTCTTATTTTATTAGGTTTTTTTTTCTTTATCTTTTTTTTTTTTTTTT
>NW_015637022.1:8262-11479 GCF_001515625.1 Sinocyclocheilus rhinocerous
TTTTTTTTTTGGTTTTTTTTTTTTTTTTTTTTTTTTTTTTTTTTTTTTAGAAAAGATTCAGCACTGACAATGATTTTCTTCAAGTATTTACTGTAAGTTCTAAAGCATTCTTCGACACCAGTTTAAATCTGGAATCTATTGAAACAGGTAAACTCTCCTTGGTACTACATTACAGTACGTCATTAGGACACAAAAATCCATACATAAAGTAAAAGTCTGTTCTATAATTGCTTGCAAATTTTAAATCACAATTTTAGAATTGTTATGAGCCAGACAAAGCACTGACCAAATGAATCCACATCTCACACTTCTATAGAAATCCCAAAGCTGCAGGATGATCTGAGGAGCCTTAACAAGAGCATTAATCGAGAACTGACAAGAGAATATGTCAATGAAGCAAAGGGAGTTCTGTCTCTGATCCAAAGTGTCCAGCTGGATACAGACAAGAAAACAGTATGCATCAAAATGACACAGAATGTTGCCAATATATTATTCTGTACTTCACTGCTGTTGTATGGATGTGTTTTAGGCTGAAACGAAACACAGAATCCGCATGGAACTTGAAAACAATCTAATGAAGGCATTAAATGAATTGGACAAATATTTTGACAACATTTATAATGATTTGGAGCAACGTTTATCAAAGGGAGTGGAAGAATCAGTGCAATCATGTGTTGCTTCCACAAAGGCATTTATAATGCCGGTAAGTGTGACTCAATTGTTGTGAATAATCAACCACTCTTTTTTTTGCCCTTTTAACCAATTTTTTTTATGTCACTCTGAATATAAATGGACAGATAGCCTATAACACCCTTGAAGCTTTGTGCAGAAAGGGTGGATGCCACTGCCCGAAAAACAGGGATAAAGTTCTAAACCTGAACAAGACATTGGCCAAACACCTTCATGAATACATTGATGAAGATTTCTGTCAGATTTTTTCGTAAGTTCTGTTTTATCATTCTGTAGTCCTCTTTTGTTTTACAATAAAATGTAATGAAAACTGTTTGCATACTTTTAATCAACGTTGTTAATATAGTTGACAATTTTGTTTACAAATTATTAACATTAAATTGGAGCATGAGTAAAGATTGTAAATGCAGACCAACTACATGTACAACAATAAATCAGCAAATGACACCGGTGCCTAGGAATATACAGATTGGGTTTAATTTAGTTGCGACACACACATATATATATGTGTGTGTGTGTGTGTGTGTGTGTGTGTGTGTCAGGATTGGACTGTCTTATTGTGTTTGTGTGAATGTTGTGTGAATATTTAAAAATTTCTATTTGTTGTTGAAATATATTCAATTACACAGTGGCTGTCATAACTTGCTTCTTAACAGATTAATTTAAACATACATTAAATAATTAAGACAACACTAAGAGGTAAAGAAAAATAATGAGAATATATTTAGCAAAATGCCCTTATCTAGACTTCATTTCACTAGCGAACTAATGGGCTGATTTACGGTGCTGATCGCGGCCGCTCTAGTCAATGCTTGTGTTTATACCAGCTCAAGCTGTTTCTGATGTTTCTGAAGCGTCCCAGAAGTGGCTCTCCGAGGCTTTTATACAGCAATCTGTCATGCCACATCAAAGACTGTCAAAATGCCATTTATTGTTTGAATTTGAATATATATATATATATATGAGAAATGAAGATGTGCTTCTATGGCATGTTTTTTTCCCCCTATTATTTTCCCCTCCTCTTGTGATATGGCATTGTGAATCATATCATAGGTAATCACGGGCCAACTCTGGCTCACAGGCCCTGGCTTGAGCATCTGTGCTCTAGACATTATTTGCTCGTCTATTGAATTCATTCTTGTCCGAATATTTGGTTCATTTGCCATGATACAGCTGAGTAAGTTCACATTTATAAAGGAAACTGCGTGTTTGGGAATTTGGCCATTCCCATCACAATTTCCTTTATGTAATTCTTGTATCATATTACATTTATAATCTGTAACATGTTGTAAAAATAAACCATAATTGGTTTTCTTTTGGTTTCAGTATGAGTGAAAAAACAGGGAAGTCAGTGCAGGAACAGATTGATAAATTCACTATCATCCAGAGTGACGCTGCTTACCGCAGATCTACCATATTTCATTACATTCAAAACTTCATCAAGACAGAGGCGAGTTCAGTTGTCCTTAATACAGCCCTGCTCCTCTGTGTTTGTCTTTACTAACACAGAAAGTTTTTTGTTTTTTTACTTTTTGTTTTTTCCCCCTTCTGACAGGAAACCAAACTGAAAACATCGCTCAAAAGATACATTGTTGACATGAAGAAGGACATCTACTCATCAATCAAAAAAAGCATTGTGAATGAAATGGTTTCTTGCTATGAACGTAAGCTAGAATTAGAGTTACAATTAATCTCAAACTATTTTCATGTAAATTGTACTTTTTATTTTGTGGATAATCAAAAAGCCATTCAAAAATGCATTTCATGAAACACACATCCAAGAATTTATTCTTATTTTCTTGATAATAAGAAAATGAATAAATACGGTTGCTTATTTTAGAAGCTGCAGCTTTCAAAGGACCAGGATGCTTGAAGAGAATGCGAAACCTGTTAATAAACACAGTCGATAAGATAAAACAAAACATGTTTAACAAAGCTAAAATGGAAGTGCTTAAAAAGTGTGATAACTTAAAGGTACTGATCTCACATTCATTAGGACAAGCATGGATTTAGATTTAGATTAAGATTACACTGATTAAACTGAATCTTCTCTTGTTCTTTGTGCAGCTCCACATAAAGGATGTTCTTGAATCAGAACTAAAGAGAGCAATGGATCTCTCAAGGTCACAAACCAGCAAAACTAAATCGATGGGTGAGAAAGAATAGCATCAACACCATCTTCATAAAAATCTTGTAAGATGTTTAAGATGACTGATTAATGTCAATCACTGCCTATATATTATATCTTATGTCTTTTCTAGATGTCTCCAAAGAGATTGAAGAGCTGGAGGGACTTCTAGAGCAACTGTCTGACTGATGGCCACCAAGCAAGCAGCACATTTTTTATCACATTTTATTTTACAACATTTTATATATTGTTTAAGATGATTAATGTCAATCACTGCCTATATATTATATCTTATGTCTTTTCTAGATGTCTCCAAAGAGATTGAAGAGCTGGAGGGACTTCTAGAGCAACTGTCTGACTGATGGCCACCAAGCAAGCAGCACATTTTTTTTCACTCAC
>NW_015637022.1:15501-17713 GCF_001515625.1 Sinocyclocheilus rhinocerous
TGTTTTCCAAAAAAAAAAAAATTATATATATATATATATATATATATATATAAAATTTTCACCCACTCAAATTAATTTTTTTCTGTGGTGTTATATTTCCTTATATACGTTTGTTTGGTTGAAGATGTTAATTTGTTCATTTTGATCAAATTTCTGTAATTTTGGTTTTATTTTAGGGTTAAACAAACTGTATATTGATTTGTTGTTTTTATTGTAACTTACAGCAAGACATAGAAATTGCATTTAAAAACATAGCTGTCCTATTTTCAAGAACCTTTAATTGGCGATTCATTTATTGTATAGTTTGGAAAGTAATTGCAAAGGTCTTTCTGAAACAGTAGTGTCAAAGCAACAGATCTGTTAATAATTAAATATAAAGAAAGTAAGAGATACCGGTGTTTATTTATAATGACAGCAAATTTAATTATTATAACTATTATAACCAACTTTATTCTCAAAATACAAAAAAAATGTATGCTGTAAATACGATTTTATTGTATCAGGTGGACGAAAAGAAGTAATATCACCTATCTGAAGGATCTAAGGATCCTCAAATGGCACCTGTGTGTATGTTGCTTTAAGAGAGCAACCATGCATTTGTGTTGTTTTACATTCTTCCTTTTATATTTGTTTATTCTTCGCTCATTCATTCATTTGTTTATAATCATTTATCATTTAATAAATTTAATTATTCCATTTAATCATATGGTAATTTATAATAATAATTTAACCCATTTATATAAAGCAGTATATATAATAACACTTATGGCCCTATCATACAACCGGCGCTATGCAACGCCAGGCACGACGCAAGTGTTTTTTGCTAGTTTCAGCCCAACACAGTTATCATGCCATGCACATTTTTGTAATAATATCTGTTCTGTCAGGACCACTATCGTCAAAGATGATTGACAATTAGCATACAGTTTGGATTGGCGGTATGGTTCCGTTCTGGGCAAGAACTCCCTGCGCATCCATGCAGCCTAGCATGGATGAGAGCAGGGAGAGCAGCGATAACCCCCCAAAACAAAACCATATGCTGATGTCCCCCAACACAAACTGATAGCAAATCTCAAAGCCTTAAGCAACAAGCATGTTGCCCTTAACCAATGACCAATCAAATATGTTGACAAAACCTGCATAACCTGTAGCAACAATTCTTTTGCTTTTAACAGTTGACCAATGAATATGTTGCTAATACCTTAAAAGCTTAAGCAGCATTCTCAATAACACCAGCTAGACTTAAGAAAAACATGTTCCAATTCAACTACAGCTTTCAGAACAAGCATGTTCCGAATAATGACCGGATTGCTCTGGAACAAGCATGTTCTAATGACCGGATTGCTCTGGAACAAGCATGTTCCCAACAATACAGCTATAACTTAAGAACAAGCATGTTCCCAATACGACCAGGTAACTTAAGAACAAGCATATTCCCAATGCGACTAGACAGCTTAAAAACAAGCATGTTCCCAATACAACTACAGCTTTTAGAACAATAACAACCAGATAGCTCTGGGACAAGCATGTTCCCAATAACAACCAAGCTATAACTTAAGAACAAGCATGTTCCCAATACAACTACAGCTTTTGCCTCAGAAGCACGTCCGATATCAGTTTCATGAGTTGCCTTCATGAACAAATGCTGCCTGCGAAGTCATTAGCTGATTTTCTGAAGTTTTCGGATGCAGACGACTTCAACTGAACAATGACCGTTTACCATGCATCAGACGTTCAGCCAACGGTCCGAGGGCGTGACATCTGAGGCTGAGACTATATAAAAATAATGTCTACTTGACTAGGTTAAAGGGGACATAACGCACACAGTTTTGGCCAATCTCATGTTATCTTGAATACCTATAGTGTAGTATTGCATCATTCACATCTCCGAAGAGTCTTCAGTTTTATCAGATTTATAAAAGAAAGATACAGCTTGCGATTCTCTCGAAAACAGCCGAGTTCCTGGAGGCGAGCCGTGGGCGGAGCTGAAGAGTCGCGAGCACTTACACTTACTAACAATCACAGACATTTGATGCAGTTTTACAGCAGTTCCTATATGACCGGGATCTTTTATCACTGGGGCTTCTCCATCTTCCAGTACCAAACGATGTGCAAATCCAGTGTCAGAATGTACCTTGTTATAAAACATTTGTAACCGAAATGATGAGAACAAATAAACACGCTTGAGAAACTCTGTTGCTGCCTTGGAAAA
>NW_015637023.1:0-890 GCF_001515625.1 Sinocyclocheilus rhinocerous
CTCACAGCTTCATTACTGCACTACAATCTGATTAAAAACGGGAATTAATATTAAAAACATCAACATCACAGAATATCTGTATTGTGAAGCTATGATTGATATTCTCTGTTTTCTCAGGGGATGTGACTCTGGATCCTGATACAGCTCATCCATATCTCATTCTGTCTGATGATGGAAAACAAGTGAGATGTGGAGACATTAGACAGAAACTCCCAGACAAACCAGAGAGATTTGATCCATGTCCCTGTGTCTTGGGAAAGGAGGAATTCTCGTCAGGGAGATTTTATTTTGAGGTGCAGGTGAAGGGAAAGACTGAATGGATTTTAGGAGTGGTCAGAGAATCCATTAACAGGAAGGGAACGATCACACTGAGACCCAGTGATGGATGCTGGACTGTGATTCTGAGGTATGGAGATAAATATAAAGCCTGTGAGGATCCTCCTGTCTCTCTGTCTCTGAGAGTGAAGCCGCAGCGGGTCGGTGTGTTTGTGGATTATGAGGAGGGTCTGGTCTCCTTTTATGATGTGGAATCCAGCTCTCATATCTACTCTTTCACTGCTCAGTCTTTCACTGAAAAACTCTATCCATTATTTTTCCCATCCTTCAACTATGGAGGTAAAAACTCAAGCCCACTGATCATCACACCTGTCAATGGAGGTAAAAACTCAAGCCCACCCACTGATCCACCTGTCAGTTATAATAAATGAATTTGCACTACTAATATGAAATACACGATTAAAATAATTATTTTTTTATAATTAAAAATCTGAAAACATAATGTTCTGCTATTTGTTTTTGGTCCAATTTTGAAAATCTATATGCTATAATTATACATTTTAATGTAAATATTGTAACGGGGTGAAGAATCACACGACAAGGAAATCTTAATA
>NW_015637024.1:0-609 GCF_001515625.1 Sinocyclocheilus rhinocerous
ATTTATGGGCTAATTTAAATTTTTGGGTGAACTAACCCTTTAATTAATTAGTTATGGAAAAAAAAATGTGTTAAAATCATTAACACAATCAATATACCCACCCCAAGACCTACATACTTCTTACATTTCACAAGATGTGTTTGGCTCGAAGTGACGCTGTGCAGACCGAAGTATTCTATTCTAAATCATAGAGCGTCTGCTCTCTAATCGCTCTCACAGTACTTTGACTTCAAGTCAAACACACCTGGACAGTTGATTGTTGACGAACACGATGCAGAGCGACAACTCGCTGCGTAATGAAGTCTATAGAATGCAGTTATATGCCCCTAAAATTCAAGAGATTGTGGCAAAGAATTTATTTATATCATGTAAGCAATATCACACAAGCAACGAGTGCTGTTTTTGTCTAGAATAGCACGAGTGCAAATGTGATATTGATTTTATACAACAGTTCAATAAATAAAGTGCAAATGCGATATTGATTTTACACAACAGTTCAATAAATAACTTAATATTGTTTTTGCTCACTTTTACCAATGCAAATATTACCTATTAACAGCAGAGCTGTTGTGCGTCTCCAAGCAACACACAATTCCTGAATGAATCTGC
>NW_015637025.1:0-615 GCF_001515625.1 Sinocyclocheilus rhinocerous
TTAATTTGCTGAATGCAGAATAAACTGTATTTTCCTGCGCTCAAAGCTGCCAATGTAAAGGAAACGCTGTGTATGGCGTTTGAGGTAATTTGTGAATGACCATAGACTTATAGTCTAAATAAAACAGTTTGCAACTATTACTGTTATTACACTTGTATACAAAACTTCGTATTATCCCAGCCGGCACATGACCGACCTTCGACATTGAAATATGGTTGAAATAAGGTCAGTTGTTGTTTTCACGTTGAAGCAACGTTGATACAACATTTAATGCTGAACGGTTGAAAACCAGCCCGCACATGACCAACCTCCAATGCTGAAATATGGTTGAAATAATGACCAACCTTCAACGCTGAAATATGGTTGAAATAATGACAGTTGTTTTTTCAACACTGAAACGTTGAAAAATGTTTAATGCTAAATGGTTGAAAAAGGTTAACAAAAACACTTGTAAATCAACGTTAATTGTTTTTACAAGACCTGTATGTTGAAACAACTCAATGACTTCAATAGCATACAAAATCAGTATCTGCCTTTTAAATGTTTAATATTAAATTATTTAAGATCATTATTATTATTTTAATAGCATTTTACAATATTTTGATCATGAAACCT
>NW_015637026.1:0-216 GCF_001515625.1 Sinocyclocheilus rhinocerous
TAATCCGCCAAGCATGGGTCCAGCAGGAAGGTTCCTCAATGTCCGGCAGGGAGACCAGGGCATTCTAGGAGTACGCCAGGGACTTAGTACGAGTGGCTCGCCAGTCGGCGACGGAGAGGACCTGCGCACTGGTATGTTTCTGGGGTGGCCTAGCCGAGCCGTTCAGAGCCCTTATGCCATTCTGGCACCCCGAGGAGGCGCTGGAGGACTACGTCA
>NW_015637026.1:337-1272 GCF_001515625.1 Sinocyclocheilus rhinocerous
GGGTCGTCAGAGACCTCGTCTGCTGCACCCAGTACCTCACGCCCGTTCCTGGAGCATCGCGGGCTGGTACGCAGCATGCAGGAACCTCCGCTGATGTCGGTGCGAGAGGCGTGGTCTGCTCGCAAAGTCCCCGAGGCAGCGGTGTCTGCTCGCAGTGTTTCCGAAGCGGCGGTGTCCGCTCTCAGTTTCCCCGAGGCGGCGGTGGCCGCTCTCAGTTCCCCCGAAGCGGCGGTGCCCGCTCATGATGTTCTCAAAGCGGCGGTGCCCGCTCACAAGGCTGCGGAGGCGGCGGTGGCCGCTCTCAGTTCCCCCGAAGCGGCGGTGCCCGCTCATGATGTTCTCAAAGCGGCGGTGCCCGCTCACAAGGCTGCGGAGGCGGCGGTGGCCGCTCTCAGTTCCCCCGAAGCGGCGGTGCCCGCTCATGATGTTCTCAAAGCGGCGGTGCCCGCTCACAAGGCTGCGGAGGCGGCGGTGGCCGCTCTCAGTTCCCCCGAAGCGGCGGTGCCCGCTCATGATGTTCTCAAAGCGGCGGTGCCCGCTCACAAGGCTCCGGAGGAGGCGGTGGCCGCTCTCAGTTCCCCCGAGGCGGCGGCGCCCGCTCTCAGTTTCCCCGAAGCGGCGGTACCCGCTCATGATGTTCTCGACGTAGCGGTGCCCGCCCACAAGGCTCCAGAAGCGGCGGTGTCTGCTCACCCACCGGCTCTGCCCCAGTCCCCAGGTCCCCCGCTACCACACGGACCTGGGCCCCCCATCCCTCCCCCTACTCCATCCCCGCTCGGCCGTTCCCCTGGGTGGGCGCTCTGGAACGTCTGGAAGCCGTTCCTTAGAGGAGGGGTCCTGTCAGGGTCTGGCGTCTGGTGTTCTCCCTCTCACCACCAGAGGTCGCCATTTCCCATCCTCCCGGACTCCTTTTCCGTTACCTTGACTCCACACAC
>NW_015637026.1:1317-1398 GCF_001515625.1 Sinocyclocheilus rhinocerous
GCTCCACACACACCGCTGTGGTGGCCGCTAGAAGCTCCCTGGGTGCCCATTCCACCGGCTCTGCCCCAGTCCCCAGGTCCC
>NW_015637027.1:0-264 GCF_001515625.1 Sinocyclocheilus rhinocerous
GTTCCATTTTGGTTATATTTTGGTCACATAAGAATGTTACAAAGATGACATTTGGAACGTTAACAGAACGTTCTCACATGGTCTTCTTTCAGTCATATAATAACGTTCCAGATATGACTTTAGGAGGACGTTCCATTTTGGTTATTTTTTGGTCACATAAGAACGTTACAAAGAGGACATTTAGGACATTAACAGAACGTTCTCACATGGTCCTCTTTTAGTCATATAATAACGTTCCAGATATGACTTTAGGAGGACGTTCCA
>NW_015637027.1:324-510 GCF_001515625.1 Sinocyclocheilus rhinocerous
CACATAAGAACGTTACAAAGAGGACATTTGGGACGTTAACAGAACGTTCTCACATGGTTCTCTTTTAGTCATATAATAACGTTCCAGATATGACTTTAGGAGGATGTTCCATTTTGGTTATTTTTTGGTCACATAATAACATTACAAAGAGGACATTTGGGACGTTAACAGAACATTCTGACATGG
>NW_015637028.1:0-1366 GCF_001515625.1 Sinocyclocheilus rhinocerous
TCAACTTTGTAGCGGCGCCATATCCAAAAACATTTTTGTCTATCGGCACGAAATACATAACTTTTTGCCAGCACGGTCTGCAGATTATCTGATTTGATTTTTGTGAAAATCGTTCCAACAGTTCAGGAGGAGTTCGAAAAAAAAATGTTTTACATAAATCAAAATGGCAGACAGGAAAAAGCTTACCATGGCATAATTGGTATGTCTGTTGTCGACATGACCCAATTAACATTTTGAGACCAGTTTCATTACAATAGGCTAATGCAATCAAAAGTTATAAGCATTTTTGGAAATTTCATAATGGTTAATGAATGGTTTATTACTTTTGACCAATAGGTGGCGCTGTTACCAAATTGATGTGGCCGGGTCAGTGTGAGGTGACAATGGCACATACAAAGTTTGGTGTAAAAATGTCAAAGCTTTGCAGAGATACAGCCTCAGATGCAGTTTGGCATCTTTCCAGCAAATTCGTTTCGTATATCGACACGAAATCCATAACTTTTTGCCAACTTATTCTGAAGATGATCCGAGTCAAATTTGGTGAAAATTGGACCAACGGTCTAAGAGTTCGAAAAAAGTAGGTTTTCAACATAAATCAAAATGGAAATTGGAAATTCAGCCAATTATGGCATAATTGGTATTGATGTCATCTCGACATGATCCAAGGAATCTATCAACATCAGTCTCATTACAATAGGCTATTGTAAACAAAAGTTATTAGCATTTTTAGAAATTTCATTATAACTTTTGACCACAAGGTGCCGCTGCCCCCAAACTTTTTGTGTACCATCAGGGCATGGTGATGAAGATGCATACCGTGTTTCTTAACGATATGTCAGTGCGTTTGGCCAATGCCCAAAATGGCTGGCATGGGAAAATTGTGTATGGTTCGACTCAGCATGCTCCATCGAACCTAAAGAGACCAGTTTTGTGATTTTTGGTCAAACCATTCAGAAGTTATAAGCAAAAATAGCCATTTTTCATATCTCCTGACCACTAGGCAGCAATTAGCCAAAGCACTATCAGGTAGCCTCAGGTCATGCTTGTTATAACACACACCCAAGTTTGGTCTCAATACGCCAAACCGTTGCGAAGATATAGCCTCACATCCATTTTTGTGTGTTTTTCATATAATTTTTTCATGTAATTATTTGAGAACAGTTGGATGAATCAACTTGAATTCCACACATTTTTGCCAGCATGGTCAGAAGATGATCTGAGCCAATTTCGGTGAAAATCAGACAAACAGTCTAGGACGAGTTCGAAAAAGTAAAATTTTAGAAGTTTTGAAAATAGTGGGAAAACAAACTACACCTTACGCGTTTAATTCAGTTGCATTTTGGAGTTCATTTGACTTGGCATGAGC
>NW_015637029.1:0-563 GCF_001515625.1 Sinocyclocheilus rhinocerous
TAGTTGCCTGCTGTAGTTAACATTGCACAGTACGTAAATGTGATAGGATGTGATGTGATGTAAATGTGATGTCCTATGTGTTAGGATAGGCCGAGATGCAACTATTTGAAAATCTGGAATCTGAGGGTGTAAAAAAATCAAAATATTGAGAAAATCACCTTTAAAGTTGTCCGAATGAAGTCCTTAGCAATGCATATTACTACTAATAATACATTTTTGATATATTTACGGTAGGAAATTTACAAAATATATTCATGGAACATGATCTTTACTTAATATCCTAATGATTTTTGACATAAAAGAAAAATGTGTAATTTTGACCCATACAATGTATTGTTGATTTTTGGAAAGAAAAATAATAATTTAATAACGATAATTTTGACCCATACAATGTATTTTTGGCTATTGCTAAAAACATACCCGTGCTACTTAAGACTTATATATATATATTTTTTTTTTTGTTTGTTTTTTTTGTTTGTTTTTTTTGGCTCATGCACACTTTGGCTATTAATCATTAATAAGTGCTTTACAAAGCAATTTTACGAATAAATTAATTATTATTT
>NW_015637030.1:0-587 GCF_001515625.1 Sinocyclocheilus rhinocerous
ACAATTTGAAAATCTGGAATCTGAGGGTGCAAAAAATCAAAATATGGAGAAAATCAACTTTAAAGTTGTCCAAATGAAGTTCTTAACAAAGCATATTACTGATCAAAAATTAAGTTTTGATATATTTACAGTTGGAAATTATAAAATATCTTCATGGAACATGATCTTTACTTAATATCCTAATGATTTTTGGCATAAAAGGAAAATAGAAAATTTTAACCCATACAATGTATTTTTGGCTATTGCTACAAATAGACCTGTGCTACTTAAGACTGGTTTTGTGGTCCAGGGTCACATATAATAATCAAAATGCATTGAAAATCTATGAAGATCTCAGTTTTGATCCTGTAAACGGATCCTCTCAGTCGCAACCGCTATTTATATTAATGCAGTGTGACAGCATTCACAGTTCGTAAACATTGTGCTCTCAATTTAGTCTCACTTTTAGATTATTGTAAGAATTTTTTGGTGATTATTTTTATCTTAGTGTGGCTAACCTTTTTTTTTAGTAGCTTGACTGGACTGGACTAGGCCAATTTAAGTAATGCCTGTATTTTGTCAAGCTAGTTTCAAAATTTGCCGGGAGC
>NW_015637031.1:0-482 GCF_001515625.1 Sinocyclocheilus rhinocerous
AAGTCTAACAAAAGAGCAAGCTGATTATTTAGATATGCCACTGACAGTATCGGAGTTGCATAGCACGCTGATGAAAGTTCCAAATAATAAAACTCCAGGGCCAGAGGGCTTTCCCACAGAGTTTTTAAAACATTTTTGGGATATATTGGCTCCATTGTTTAGTAAATGATCAGAAAAATAAAGACAAAAGGTAAGATTCCATCTCATATGAATACTGATAAAGATCCAACGTTGCCTTCTAGTTATCGTCCATTACCTTTAATAAATACCAATATTAAGATCATTTCTAAAGCTCTTGCATTTCGTTTGGCATCAAAAATTTCTACAATTATTCATAAAGATCAAACGGGATTTACTAAAGGTCGTCATTCCTCAAGTAATTTAAGAAGACTTTTCAATAGAATTGATATATCACAGCGTAATCAGTTACAGGCAAGAATAGTATCTTTAGACGCTGAAAAAGCTTTTGATAAAGTTAATTG
>NW_015637032.1:0-562 GCF_001515625.1 Sinocyclocheilus rhinocerous
CTCTTTTCTGGTAGCAGAATAAGTACAATTAAATTTTCTTCTCTTTTTTTTTTTTTGTTAGGATTGATTTAGAAGGATGCTTCTAGACAGCGGTTTGGAAATGGGGATTTCTAAATACCAGGACTGTGATTGTAATTAAAATTTCCTCCGGGCTGGAAGAAAAACAATAACAATGACAGTATGGTTTCTCAGCTGGTAGGATTGACAACCATACACCAATTAGATCGTTTCTAGATGCGTGTTTAAAATGTAGCGGACGCCTATCTCCTTGTTGATCTGCTTTAGCCTTAGCTGGTAGGATCCCAGAATGAGAAGGGAAGGTAGGGTGAGAGTCAGACAATTTTGAAACGAAGTGTTCAAGTTTCACAAATATTTGTTAAATGTTTCTAAAGTTCTCTGCTTTTATGATTCTCACAGGTACAATCCCAAAACAGCAGCAGCAGTCAAATCTGAATAAGACAGCTGAGAGAGAGAGAAGAAGAAGGAGAGAGAAGAAGAAAGAGAGAAAAGTTACTTCGAATGTTAGGAAAAATGGCAGGGTTGACAGAGTGGTTGTGCTGTT
>NW_015637033.1:0-1444 GCF_001515625.1 Sinocyclocheilus rhinocerous
AGGATGAGGATGATGGGGAGATGCTTGACACTCATTTTACTGTCTGCAGTTGTAATGCTCATCACAGCTGGTAAGTACACAAATAAAAAATAAAAATAAAATAAAAAAACAGAGAGAGAGGGATGAAGAAATGTCACTTTCTGGAATTGGACAGAATTTTTTTTTTTTTTTTGCTTCAAGATGTTTGATTACAATGTAGGTTTCAGATGACAATATTATTATTTATTAATTCACAATATGCCTCTCTTTCTCTCTCTCATTTGTTTAAAATATTAGACCGTGTGAATGTGAGGTTGGTTGATGGATGGAGTCGCTGTGCTGGTAGAGTGGAGGTTCTTCATAGAGGTCAGTGGGGAACAGTGTGTGGTCTTGCCTGGGATTTGGCTGATGCTGCAGTGGTGTGTAGAGAGCTGGACTGTGGAGAACCTGTAGATGCTTGGGGTAATGCACACTTTGGACCAGGATCAGGACCAACCTGGATGAGTTTTGTCAGATGTGTTGGTTCAGAATCCACACTGAAGGACTGTGGGTCAGGAGGATGGGACCAAAGTTTCTGTGGTCATGCTAAAGATGCTGGAGTCATCTGCTCAGGTAACATTTGCACACTTATGGCTACACCTGAGTTTTGCTGTTCATATTGTATCGAAAGTATATGAACAGCCAAAGAACTCAATGCCATAGTTTACAACATTTTAGACTGATGCGCACAATGTGCACAAAGATAAGAAACAAATGGAAAAAAAACTTCCAGTACCCAGAAGGCAAAATTCTGTCACAAATTTTAAATGTGTGATAGATAGTGTATAGTGAACACTAATTAATACATTCATTTTTTGCATTTCATAATTTCATCTTTAAAACATTAATATCCTATTCCTGTGTAAACACATTTATGCCACATTTGTGCAGCATTAACAGTTATGCACATATGGTATATGCTGTTTGAGAGGTAGCTTCTGTCTTGCCTTGAGAGAAATAGTTACATTTTTACAAAGCAAATTTCAAATTTTAACACTCCTGGTTAAATGTGCATACCCATGTTTGGTTAATTTAGTACGCCTACAGTGGGTTTGCTGTCTTTGTCTAAATATATGTTCACATGTGTAATGTTTAATACAACTGAGGTCAAACGTTTACACCCCCCTTTCAGAATCTGCAAAATGTTAATTATTTTACCAATCTAAGAGG
Source organism: Sinocyclocheilus rhinocerous (assembly GCF_001515625.1). Lineage (NCBI taxonomy): Eukaryota > Metazoa > Chordata > Actinopteri > Cypriniformes > Cyprinidae > Sinocyclocheilus > Sinocyclocheilus rhinocerous. The sequence continues at coordinate 1,189 of NW_015637033.1, forward strand.
GATCATACAAAATGCAGGTTATTGTTTATTTAGTACTGACCTGAATAAGGTATTTCACATAAAATAATTTTACATATAGTCCACAAGAGAAAATAACAGTTGAATTTATAAAAATGACCCCGTTCAAAAGTTTACATCCACTTGATTCTTAATACTGTGTTGTTCCCTGAATGATCCACAGCCGTGTTTTTTTTGTTTAGTGATAGTTGTTCACAGGGCCGTGCACAGACATTTTGAGGGGCAGTGGCCCAAACCA
>NW_015637034.1:0-1033 GCF_001515625.1 Sinocyclocheilus rhinocerous
TATTGTGAATCCAAGTTTCACAAGTTTCTACATGTGCATAAATCCAATAAAAAACAAAATTAATAAAAAAAACAAAACAATGCAAGCTGGACCAGCAAATGCACATGTATAGTCCTAATCGTGCTTCTGTGGGCACTGACTATTTCTAGTAACCAGAGCTTCTAACGGCAGCTGCAGTGACGTGATGACTTCATCAATCAGTGATTAGCTCATTTACTGAGAAAGTGGGACTTATTCACCATATTTCGTGTTGCACTTTCTCCCATTTATAGTAATATGAGTGCATAGTCTTTGTATTTCTAAAGTCTTTGCTACAGATCATGGTTTTGGAACCTAAATCTAGTCATGGTATATGTGATGGTTGACCTTGCTTTCTGGTATGCACCCCATTACTTTTCTGAAACTATGTTACGGGGCTGACAAGACGTGAGACGTGCGGATCCATATGCAGGCTTTTTATTTGGAGAAGACAGAGACGTGGTCATAAAACAGGCAAGGTCAAACAGTGGCAAACAGGTATATGGCGGGCAAGACACAAGAATAGTCCTAAGGCTAGCGTAGGTCGATGAACGGCAAACAGAATCAGAAGGGGCAAGACTAAGGGAGAAATCCAGGAAACCAGGCGAAGATCAGAAACCGAGAAAGCAGCTAAGGCTAAGGCAGGGAAACGACTGAGGGCTCTGTAGTGAAGCTATCCAAAAGATATGCGCTAAACAATACTCGGCAGTGCAATGGGATCAGAATGAAAGTTAAATAGGGGATGTGTGAGTGATAACAGCTGTGTGCAATCAGTGCTGTGCAATCAACAGTGTGTGTGTCGTTAGTGCAGTGGATGATGGGATATGTAGTCCGGGTGATATGCTGCAATGAATGATGGGATATGTAGTCCGGGGTGATATGCAACAGTGTGTAGTGCAAGAGTCAATGAAATGGGAAGGGTGACCTCTGATGGCTAACAGATGGAAGTTCATGGACCGGATACGTGACAGTATATGTGATGGTTGACCTTGCTTTCTGGTATGCACCCCATTAC
>NW_015637035.1:0-507 GCF_001515625.1 Sinocyclocheilus rhinocerous
TTTTTTTTTTTTAGGGTGACTCAGTCTGTGCATTGTCATGTTTACTATTAAATTTGACAATTGAAAGATGAGAGGGAGTTGTTTGGCTTTTGAAGTTCTAAAGTAATGTAATCAGAACTCATTCCAGACAAAATATAGTGCAAAAAATGCATACTCATTCTTTACTCACTTTCACTTTTCCCTCACATTTTTACAATTGTAAAGTCACTAAAACTTAACACAAATGGAAGTATGGCAATTGAGTAATGAAAATGAGTATTAATCAATACTTGTCATACATATAATTTACATATTACAACAAAACGAATTTCAAACATGTATACATATTTTTAAGTTGGTATAATTCTTTAGGGGCTTAATGCAATGTCTGCAACATACATTGGTTAAAATTATTCAAAGGTCCTGTAAAATAATACACTTTTTACCTTGTCAAAAACAGCTCTGTTCACAGCCACCCGTTTCATTGCATGTCTCTTTAAATGATAATGAGCTACTGCTCACTCCACC
>NW_015637037.1:0-2293 GCF_001515625.1 Sinocyclocheilus rhinocerous
TTTGCATCCACACATAAACACACTGACACTGGAGGGTTTGAATATAGATTTTAATATTGAGGAATGTAATAGTTTTGAACAATTCCCCTACAGCAGGGGTGCCCAGACTCGGTCCTGGAGGGCCGGTGTCCTGCAGAGTTTAGCTCCAACCCTAATTAAACACACCTGAACCAGCTAATCAAGCTCTTACTATGCATACTAGAAACTTCCCGGCAGGTGTGTTGAGGCAAGTTGGAGCTAAACTCTGCAGGACAAGAAACTTCCCGGCAGGTGTATTGAGGCAAGCTGGAGCTAAACTCTGCAGGACACCGGCCCTCCAGGACCGAGTTTGGGCACCCCTGCCCTACAGTATGCGTGTGTCTGTTATTTGATAAGACACTATTTCTCTATGCGGTTAGAAGTGTTTAGAAGGGGACCAGAGGGTCACTGCAGGATTTTGGGTAGCGGATATCTTGCACATCCAGTTCTCCACCACCTGATTAAAATATCTTTGCATGAAGATACTTGTCTCCTCCAACGTCCACCTGAGAGAAAGATTTTATACACGTTAATTTATACAGAGAAACACACAAGTTCATCTTGCCCTAACCAGATGTGATGCATTAAAGCAGCAAGTGATAAACGTGATCTCTTCACCTCATTCATAGCAGCAACAACTTAAAATCAGTCTTTTTCCACGAAGTGCAACATTAGAGATAGTGACTGCTGTAGACTTGGACTAGATTTTTCCAGCAATTCTACAAAGCTGCAAAAATTTTTTTTATCTTATGCAGATACATTTTATACAGTGACTTGGTGCTTCTTCACAGTCAAGATGCAAATCACTTGACATTAAATTATCAAATAAAAAGTGTCTTGGAATAATTCACAAGCTCAAAAGCATCATAAAAAATAGACAATCACCTTTATCACAAATGTGTAGTTTATTTCACCCTCATTTTTGGAAATAAAATCTACAGGAATGTAAACGGCAAAATTTTCCCCAGCCAACGTCTGTACTTGTGACTTCATCTGAATAAACAGAAGATTGAATTCATTAGTTTCTGGAGTTACATCTAAAATTCAGATATAAAAATAATAAACACACATAAAATGAATTGAATGAAAAGCAAAACGGAGTGATCTCTTCAAAAATAAATATTTCCCCTATTTCCCCACCATTCACAGAGCCCAAATAAGTTTACTATGCAATAAAAAAAAAAAAAAATGCATTCACAACATGAGTGATTTTGAGTCCTTTACCTCAAGGCAGATGTGCTTCACCTCTGGAGTGACAGGCTTCACCGGGCTCCAGCCAGACATCGCTGCAGTGCTAATGATTAAAGTCTGGATGAAATATAAATGTTATCAGGCAGTCTGACTCGCTGATTGATACTGATCCACTATTTATGCTGTCAAGATCACATGACCTGAGTTGTCATTGGAACGCCACACGATCACATGAAAGTTGCCAAAATAAGTTGTACATTACAGTGGACAATTCCATGGAACTGATAACGATTATTTCACAGCTGATTTCCCACTGAGCTTTTGTTTAATTTGAGAAACACTCAGCATACTCTGCTTCTCACTGGAATTTTATCATCACAAATGGATGATAAAAAGTGATTAACCCAGCTAAAGGAATGTTATTTGTCACTTGTGTAAATATAAGTTTTAATGCACTCCATGTGTAAAATGTGAAATGAAATGGTCATTCTGGTACCTTTAACACTTTAGAGCTAATAAAAGAGGTGCTTTCAGAAGTCGCAGATCCTTGTTTTTAAGCCTCTCATTAAAAAAAACACAACTTGATCTTCGAGAATTAGTTAACTACAGACCCATCGCGGATCTCGCTTTTTTTTGTCAAGAATACTAGAAAAGGATTTAGGATTTAGACTATAATAGTACCGAGACTGCTCTCATCAGAGTTACAAATGACCGGCTCTTATCATCCGATCATGGTTGTATCTCTCTATTAGTGCTACTGGATCTTAGCGCTGCATTTGACACTATCAACCACAACATTCGTTTCAACAGACTACAAAATTATGTTGCCATTAGTGCAACTGCACTGGCATGGTTCAAATCATACTTATCCAACCATCACCAGTTTGTAGCCGTAAATAAAGAGGTATCATTCCTTTCACAAGTTCAGTATGGAGTACCACAAGGCTCAGTACTAGGACCATTGCTTTTCACCCTGTACATGCTACTCCTGGGAGATATAATCAGGAAACATGGTGTTAGTTTTCACTGTTATGTTGATGATACTCAGCTCTATATTTTTTCACGGTCTGATGAAATTCACAAT
>NW_015637037.1:5355-5938 GCF_001515625.1 Sinocyclocheilus rhinocerous
TCAAGTCAAGTCACCTTTATTTATATAGCACTTTAAACAATACAGATTGTGTTAAAGCAGTTTACAGTGTTAAACAAGAAAAACGTGTAATGATAATATAAACATAAAGAGGACAATAGAAAACAGTCAGTTTATCAGTTCATTGTTGATTCACTGAGGTCATCGTTCAGCTCTCTTCCAATTGTGTCTGTGCAGTCAAGTCAACAATGTTGACAGAAATTATGTCTCCAACTACGCAAGTCAAAGGTGACAGTGGCAAGGAACCAAAACTCCATGCATGTCAGATTGAGCAGAGGACTCATCTGGTTCTTGTGGTCTTGATCCGATGGACGACGAGGTCTTCACAGGGGATCTGTCTCTAGGGTTCATCTAGTTGACATGGTCTCCACTGACATTCAGGACTGTAGAGGTCGTTCGTCTCTAGTGATCCACTATCTGGTCTGGATATGTATTGGATATGGGTGGCTACGGTGACCGTCTGGTCTGGATGCAGACTGGATCTGTACGGCTACGGTGACCTCAGAATAAGAATGAAAGAGACTACATTTACATTTAGTCATTTAGCAGACGCTTTTATCCAAAG
>NW_015637038.1:0-516 GCF_001515625.1 Sinocyclocheilus rhinocerous
AGAGTTGTTCTCCCACAGCGGTATCTCCGTCTGTCCTTCCAAACATCTCGTGAAAATGCACCAGAAAGTTCTGTACATTTTAAATGACGGGGTTGGCCTGGGCCCAGATCGTCTCCGCCCACTGCAACGCAGGTCCTGTTAGCAGGGATATAATAAAAGCAATTTTGGAGGTGTCAGTGGGATATGATTGCGGTTGCATTTCAAATGTGAGATTACACTGAAGAAGGAATCCATTGCACTCCTCCGCCGAGCCAGAGTAGGGCGCCGGTCGGGTCATGGGACTAGCGATGATGGTAGGCGAAGAAGTGCTGGTTGGAAGGGAGGAGGTGATGGGTGGTGATGGCGGCGGTGCCGGTGGTGGTGACGATGCCGGTGGATTACGAAGGACGTGTCGTAGTGAGTCTACGAGCTCCTGAAACGGATCGGGGTGACTCATCTGTGCCATCGGTGTGGGTCTGGTCTTCTGTAACGGAAGAGGTCTGACGCAACAGGTTAGTAAATCAATCAAGTTTATTT
>NW_015637039.1:0-237 GCF_001515625.1 Sinocyclocheilus rhinocerous
GAAAAGCTGGAGGTTTTAAAAGAGTGCTAAGGTAATTATACAAATGAATATGAATTAATTAATTATATGAATGTACCTCTGATGGTTCTGAATGTCTTCAGAAACGATTCGATGGCATTTTGTTTTCATCTTCACTCCATGTAATACCTAAAGGAAGTGTTCTTAATCGCAATACTGCTTTGTCCACGGAGTTTACGAGAAACAGCCCTTCCACAACCGTCACCTGCTGTCAGTGAG
>NW_015637039.1:292-695 GCF_001515625.1 Sinocyclocheilus rhinocerous
AGCGCAAGTGCCTTCAGCACAGCTGGAAGAGTTCCGCGCTTGCACACAACAGGTTAAAGCTTGCCGCAAAACCCAGCAAAAGTAATTACCATGAATGTGTCGGGGGAAAATAGTAAAGAGATTTGAATTATTTATTAATAAACTATAGTGTCTTCTGAGTCAGTGTCGCAAAGATGAAGTTGATGGTCATGACTCGTCATCTCCTCATTGGACGCGCCTTTAGTGAGAAATGCATATTTACGGATAAATGAAAGAGTTTTTGTTTTCGATTTGAATTATTTCGTTAAAGTAGTAATTTAAAGCTTTCTATAGATATATTTATCATGTCTGTGAGGCATGTATTCACTGAGTTTCGGTTCATTTTTGTAAGCGCTCCTGTTCAAGACGAGACGGCAGAAAGCGC
>NW_015637039.1:905-1064 GCF_001515625.1 Sinocyclocheilus rhinocerous
CGCCTCCATGTCCTGCAGAGCGCGCTTCAGCTTCCACTCTCCGCACAAACGACTGGATATGCGCCTAATAGTGCATTTATCTAGTTTAACATTTAAACTTACATTGTGATATATGCTTGAACTGATTTATATCTATAGTATGACGAGTGGGGGCGGGGC
>NW_015637040.1:0-546 GCF_001515625.1 Sinocyclocheilus rhinocerous
CCACGGTATCCTTAAGATATCAGCACAATAACACACTCAGCAAAAACTGAGGGGGAAGTCGTGGTTAGAGAGTCGGACTCGTAACCTAAGGGTTCAATACCACGACTGAGGTGCCCTTGAGCAAGGCACCGAACCCCCAACTGCTCCCCGGGCGCCGCAGCAAAAAAAATGGCTGCCCACTGCTCCGGGTGTGTGTTCACGGTGTGTGTGTGTTCACTGCTGTGTGTGTGCACTTTGGATGGGTTAAATGCAGAGCACTAATTCCAAGTATGGGTCACCATACTTGGCCACATGTCACGTCACTTTTCACTTTCTTTTCAAAATATTGTCTAATTATCTTTATCGATAAAATCCCAGAAAATATTGAGATATTATTTTTTGTCAATATTGCACACCCTTAGTACCGACACAAAATGATTTGCAACAGTCGCTTTGTCATGTAGACGGCCTCAAGCTGTTGGTTTATTTAGTTTTTTTTTTTGGCTAATAGAAGTTATGAACGGCCGGTAACTTAAAAATTTAGTAGCCAAATTGGCTGGTGAGTAA
>NW_015637041.1:0-528 GCF_001515625.1 Sinocyclocheilus rhinocerous
TTATTTCTTTATTTTAGTATTATTTTTGTTTGTACTTTATTATCTTTCATTACTTTTATCATTTTTGTTTCGTTTTGTTCCTTTTTTTATTATTTATTTATTTATTTTTTGATCAGGTTTCTCTCCCCCTCTTCTCTCTCACTTTACCACTCACTTATTTAAATTTAGTTTAAACAGTGTTTGAATTTAAATTTAAAGTTAATTTCTGTATTCTAGCCATTTGTGTTTACCTATAGGTAGCACTCCCTCTAGTGCTTAGTTGGTGAAGCGACGGTTGCCTCCACGGTGGATCACAGTGAGCTGTCACGGGATCCTGACTGGATCACCTTAATCCATCACTAAGCCTAGCCCATAGAATACTAACCCATCCAGCTAGCAAAACCCCAAAATCAGGTTTCTCCTCAATCTTTAAGGTAATTAACCTGCTCCTGCTATCCGAGCAAGGCCAACACACTAGATGTTATGACCCAGCAGCGCCCTCTTCTCTGTAGGCCCTGTCAAAACCCCTAACAGCAGTGAAAGGCTTAA
>NW_015637042.1:0-541 GCF_001515625.1 Sinocyclocheilus rhinocerous
GGCTGGAGCCGACACTGGAGCGAGGATGAGGGCCGAGAGCCATCCATTTCGCCTCATCCTCCTCTTTTGGTTACGGGAGAATAGCGTGGTCGGCGGGCTTGTCTGCTGAGCGGCCGGTGGGCTTGAGAGTGCAACGGCTGGCGGGCGTTGATTTCCGAGCGGCCGGCGGGCTTGATATTCCAGCGGCCAGCGGGCTTGAGTGAGCAGCGGCCAGCCGTACTGGGCTGATGACGAGGGTGGAGCTTCAGAGGATACTGGGGAATTTGGGGTTGGGCAGGCGGTAGGAGCCGTTGGAGAGGTATGTGGGGGTTCTCGGCATGGGGTGAGCTGGGGAGTGTGGTGGTTTCTGCCGATGCTGTGAGGAATCATTCTCAAAGTCTTGGGGTTTTGATGCCAGAAGAGATTTTATTATCAAGAGACAATAAAACCAAGAAAGCTCTGCAGAACAATCTATAGAGTCTATGTCTGTACTCTCTTTTATACAGTGATTCCCACTGGTCTCATCATATATTTTGTCTAATGTCCAAATAGAGTGTGCAGC
>NW_015637043.1:0-644 GCF_001515625.1 Sinocyclocheilus rhinocerous
TATCGTGCAGCCCTAAAATAGATAAATAAATAAAAACATAAATTTTTTTTGGTTTATACATTTATAATGCAGTAATATAATAAATTAATATAATACAAATAATAAATTAATATAATACAAATAAAGTTAATGTGTGCATTTAGTAAAAAAAACCCTATTATTAATTATTACATATATTAATTTTAATATATGTAATATATATATATTAATAATATACATATATATATAATACATATATATTAATAATAAAACTAATGAATTATTAGATTATTATTAGATGTCATAAAGAGTGCATTGCTCACATGAGTGGGGTAATGACGCTCTTGGAGGTGGTGCCCTGGAAGATGCTCGGCCGCTGTTGGAGGACGCCCTCCTGTGATCTCACAGAGGGCGAAGAGGAACGCAGATAACTACGGCTGCCTGGTCGGCCAGGTTGCTCAGAACCTGCAACATAAACAGAGACACATCCTGAGAATATTGGCAGAATACATCAGTTTGTTAGAGACTGAGCAGAATGGACCATTATTGGTGAAATCATTTCCTTCTGTGTGTCAATTAGTCTTACCTCCACACATGTATTCTACCGCTGCACGTTCCCGTTCTCTCTGATCTCTTTCTCTCTCCCGCTCTCTTTCCCTCTCCCT
>NW_015637044.1:0-1311 GCF_001515625.1 Sinocyclocheilus rhinocerous
CCGGTGTTGGGCCGCATCCGCCAGCTCAACAGCCTCCACCAGCTCAGACGTGGTGGTTGGGGTCCTCATCCCAACTGCCTGTCGGTGAGATCAGGGAAGGGCTCGGAGGAGACGGTCTATCACAACGCGCTCCGCCACCTGTCCAGCCGATGGAGCCCCCTCCAGCAGCCAGTGCTGCGCGAGTTCCATGCATTTTATAACCAGAACCGATAAGTAACCCGAGGATGTCATTTCCCATTAACACTAAAATTTCCTCTGCAACTGAACATTGGCCAGAATAAGGCTCACAATGCATTGACAGTAGACTATAATTGCTTGCTGGTAACACTTTTATCTCTAAGGTCCAACTGGAACAGCTTGCCAAATCCAAGATGACTGTGCCACCCCGAGGCTCCTATTGAAATTGTGTGAAGCCACAGGAAAACCAGTTGATCTGATCCGATAAAGAGCCACATAATGTGCCTCACTGGAGTTCCCTGTGGAGAATACTGCATGCATGTACTCTGTACGGATTCACAAGAATCAAAATGGGTTTGATGGCCTGCGTAGCGCTGAAAATATTAAAAGTTTAGTTTATTTTGGTGACTCTACACTGAAAACACATACAAGTATACCACATGTTATTGGCACAAATAGGCATTCAAGGGTTGGCTGGATAGCTTTGGCAGTTTGCCCCTGCTGGTTAAATACCGTAACTACATCATTAGGCAGATGAAAAGTACTAAAAGCCATTAAAAATTAGAAATGACTGCCCCACGAAGCAAAAATGACAGCTTCCAGTTTGCACACTTCCGGGGGCTGCATGCACCAGTTTCAATTTCATGAAATATATTGTAACGGGGTGAAGAATCACACGACAAGGAAATCTTAATCAATACCCCGGAGGGTGGATTTATTGGTGAGGTGGGTGGTAGGGAGAAAGGTCCAGGTTGGTGCTCCGGTGCCGTGAGTGCTCTCTTCCCGTCTTCCCAGTGCAGAGTGTCCGTGCAGTGCTCCTGTGGGGCTGGTCGGTCACACGCTGCTGTCTGTGGGAGAAATGAGAGGGCGAGTTAGTGCTCAGTCTCATGGAGAAATCTCCCAGATGGCAGGGCTTGCGTGGCTTATGTGGCCGCCGCCTGATGAGCTGCAGCTGTGACCGATCAGCCTGTGATGAGGACTGCCAGGTGTTCCTTGCTCGTTTCCAGGGCGACGCTGATGAAGCTTCAGGACGCTCGTCACAACGTGCACACTGCTGCTGCTGCATGTGCGGTGGTGCTGATGTAGTAGAGTAGACCACTCAGAGCGCCTGCGCGCTGTTATAATATAACCGAG
>NW_015637045.1:0-1125 GCF_001515625.1 Sinocyclocheilus rhinocerous
AATACATACTGGTGTAAAAGCTCATATGTGCTTTGAGTGTGAAAAAACTTTTACTTCAGCAAACTATTTAAAACTGCACCAGAGGATCCACACTGAGAGAAACCTTACAAGTGTTCACACTGTGACAAGAGATTCAGTGTGTCATCAAATCTGAGAAAACATGAGAGGATCCACACTGGAGAGAAACCACACACGTGTGATCAGTGCGGGAAGAGTTTCACTGTTAAAAGTCACCTGAAATTACACATGAAGATCCATGCAGTGGAGAAACCAGATCAGCACAGTCCATGTGGGCAGAGGTTCGTTCGGTTACCTTCTTTATTCAAAACAGTCAGAAATCACGGTAAGCAGTTCATCTTTATGTGCTGAACAGTAAAGTCTCTTCTGTGTTCGTTTGTTTCCTTACAGCCACAATGAGTGCATTATTATAGGACATTTTGTTGATTGCTTGGTATCTGCTTCAACATTTTAACATTATTATGAAATATTGAGACATAATTATGAGAAAATATCTCATTATTATGACATCTCATAATGAGAAACTTGTAATAATTACTTAATATCTCATAATAATGATACTTTCTCATAATAATGACTTAATAGTTAGGGTTGGTTACTTTAGATACTTTCTCGTAATAATGTAATGTCTCATAATGAGAAACATTCAATCTCATAATAATGATGAGATCATTTTTCATATCTCACTGTGATAATTAATTCTCTCTCTCTCTATATATATATTTTTTTTTTGTTTTGTTTGTTTTTTTTTAAATATATTTTTATTTGAATTTTATACACTTAGGTATGACATATTTTCGCTCAGTTATCCATACTGGACTATACTTTTCTGACTACTTTTTCCAGCTGTGGTCCTGTGGTATGTAGCTAAAAAGCTTTTCATGTCATTGCAGGTCAACCTGCTGAAAGATGATGGAGACGGACCCAGACTGTACACCATACCTACATCAGGTATGAGCCAGAGCCCTTGGAGACGGACACTGTACACCATACCTACATCAGGTATGAGCCAGAGCCCTTGCCAGTGCCTGAGTTTGTGTACACAATATACTGATTCAAGAACTCAGGAGCTGATTGAGACGAGCACACACGGCCACTAAGAAAAAC
>NW_015637046.1:0-193 GCF_001515625.1 Sinocyclocheilus rhinocerous
TCTGGGGAGTGTCCGGGCCCGAGCCAGAACCAGCCCGCCGTCAAGTCCGCTGGCCGTGGCTCTCTCCAGCCCTCCGGCCGCTCCAAAGTCAAGTTCGCGGGCCGCCACTCGCTCAAGCCCGCTGAAATCTCTGCTGTCAAGCCCGTCGGCTGCTCCGAAGTCAAGCCCGCCAAACCTAAAGGGGACTCGAAGG
>NW_015637046.1:427-1009 GCF_001515625.1 Sinocyclocheilus rhinocerous
CACGGAGGGCTCCTGTCCCCGAGTTTAGCCCAGTGAGGGCTCCTGTCCCGAGTTTAGCCCAGTGAGGGCTCCTGTCCCTGAGTCTAGCCCAAGGAGGGCTCCTGTTCCCAAGTTTAGCCCAGAGAGGGCACCAGTCCCCGAGTCTAGCCCAGAGAGGGCACCAGTCCCCGAGTCTAGGCCAGAGAGGGCACCAGTCCCCGAGTTTAGCCCAGAGAGGGTTCCTGTCCCCTGAGTTTAGCCAAGAGAAGGCTCCAGTCCCCGAGTTTAGCCCAAAGAAGGCTCCAGTCCCCGAGTTTAGCACAGAAAGGGCTCCATTTCCCATGTCCCGCCCAAGGAAGGCTCCAGTCTCCAAGTCAAGCCCAGGGAGGGCCACTGTTCCCGAGTTAGGCCTACGGAGGGCCTCTAAAGACGATATTCTCCCCAAGGATTTTTTTGGGGGGAGGGGGGGTAGTATGGGTCTGTCCTCCCCAAGGATTTTTTTTCTGGGGGGGGGGGTAGTATGGGTCCGTCTGTAGTGGCCAGGCCGAGTGGCGAGGACAAGGCCAAGGCCACGGAGGCCGTCCAGCCATGGCCTCCTGAGTT
>NW_015637047.1:0-333 GCF_001515625.1 Sinocyclocheilus rhinocerous
GGGGCCAGCTGGTCAGCACAGGATTTCAGACAGGCTGGTGTAACAAAATCTGGGCCTGGTGCTTTTTTCCTTTTCTGCTTCCGGAAGACCCGGTGCACCTCATCTTCACTGATTTGAAGTGCAGGTGTGGGGGAGAGGGGGGTTGCTGGAGGCGTTAATGGTAGTGTGGAGAAGTGTTCAGAGCGGATGTGGGGTGTTTTTTTAAACCTGCAGTAGAACTCATTCAGATCGTCTGCCAGTTGTTGATTCTCCACAGTGCTGGGGGATGGTGTCTTGTAGTTGGTGATCTCTTTCAGACTTTTCCACACTGATGCTGAGTCGCTGGAAGTGAAC
>NW_015637047.1:526-1318 GCF_001515625.1 Sinocyclocheilus rhinocerous
TGTCTGAGTTTTGCAGTGAACCATGGTTTGTCATTGTTGTAGGTTAAATGAGTCCTGGTAGGAATACACATATCTCTGTGTGTGTGTGTATATGTATATATATATATACATATACGAAGCTTAAAATTAATTTCCACTTCATATAGGTTAATAATTATATGAATATATTATATGAATTATAAACAATTATAAATAATATAAATATAATAAGTAACTGCAAAAGTCGGGCAATTTTGTCTCTAAAATTAGTTGACTGTAAACTGCTTTAATTTGGAGCGAGATATATGGGGAGTGGCTTCATTGCATCAGATATGTCATTTTGCTCACAGCTGATTGGTTCAGTTTGGGTTTGCGATCTCTAACCCAGAATAAAACCTGCTCCTGGGCAGGGTAGCTGTGTAGCGTAAATTACCATGGTGACGAAACCCGCTCAAAACCAATCCACCTTCTTGAGCCAGAAAACTCAGAGTTTGCTCAAACTAAACGTGAACTTACCTGGGTAAAAACTGAAACCAGCTTCATGCTACAGGCCACAGGAATGGACCTGGCAAACAAACAAAAATAGCTAAATTAATACCCTCTAAATTAGCTAATAGAAAAGAAAATACTTTAAAAGAAAATACAACAAAACTTCCCTAACTCCTTAACACAGAAACATATAACAAACAATATGTACAAAAGAAATGGCATCACACTCCCTACTTCCCTTAATATTTGCAAGTGGTATTTACACAATATTTACAAACAAAAAACATCTCAATATATTTTTACAGCTCCTTTCTCAGGAGCTCT
>NW_015637048.1:0-596 GCF_001515625.1 Sinocyclocheilus rhinocerous
CTCGGTTCCCTGAGAGCGGGAACGAGACATCATGGAGATATTTCTGGTTGGAAGGGAAGGAGTTCCCATAACGGTCCGTGATGTCTCGTGAAAACTCGAGAGGGAACTAAAATGTGTTTAAAAGTAACGTTACATCTGACCAAATCCACCGGTTCGGTTTGGCCCCCCCCCAAACTCAAACGTCAAGCTACGCCTATGGGGTAATTGAGAATGAATGGGGGAAAGTCACAATGCCTCCATCGCGATATGATTGGATATGACTGGTTATGTTCGGCTGTGATTGGTTCGTGCAATAAATTCCCGCCTCTTGTTTTCGTGCGAGTTCCGCATTCGCGAATCAGTCTGAATGAACAATATAATGGCGTTAATGGGAAGATTAATTAAAAAGTAAGTAAACAACTCAAACACTTATATATATAACCCCTTTGTTACGTCAAAATAAGACTTAAAATGGTCTGAAAACATCATCAGTGGGAGTTTTTAGTGAGCAATCAGCTTGGTGAAATTTAAAGTAAAACTCAGCGTCTGTGACCAATATTTACCGTGCTTTAATGACTGATGATCTGAAAAATTCAAAAATAGTTAAAAGTTAACTA
>NW_015637049.1:0-798 GCF_001515625.1 Sinocyclocheilus rhinocerous
GTGGCAAATTCTTTAAATATGAAAACATACTTACAGGCTGTCAGTACAGAACAGAGTCAGAACAGCCGGCATTGTAGTCTACTCTCCCAGGTTCAGGAAAAAGTCCTCCGTAAAATGCACACATTTGAATATTTGGGTTGAACTGTTCTGGAACAGTGTTGTAAATACAACTTAACCACTGATTTCTAGTTTTGACCTCTTGTAGAAGGCAAAAGTATTTTCGCTTTCACAACGAAACACAGCGTCTCCACGACATGGTGGCGGAGGCAACAACAATACTACAGCGAGAATCAAAGTTACGCCTTCATTCTTTGTGTAAACATTTGGGCGGTGTTATGCAAATCTTCCCACACAGTGACGTAGACATGTGGGGCGTGTTTAAACGAGGCGTTTTAGGTAGGCGTGGACGAGTCTTAACTTTTATAAAGAATATCTCTTTGGGTTTGAGACTTTAGTCTTTGCAACTTTACCGGCTAACCGTTAAGCTTGTAAAGTGTTTGTATTTTGCAACTTTAGGGATCTTATCTATTCACGAACAGCTTGTAACACTCCAAAGAGAAAGGAAAACTTGAAATTGCATCATATGACCCCTTTAAAGGAAAATGCTACAAAAACAGCTTGCTCTGAAAAGAGCTGTTTTTTGACAGGGTAAAAAAGGTTTTTTTACACTACCATTGAGAAATTTTAACCAAACTATGTTACGAACTTTTCATTAAGACCCTAAAGAATCATATCAACCTGTGGAAAATGGCCATTAGTTCACCCAAAAATGAAAATTAGCCTGTGTTTTACTCACCC
>NW_015637050.1:0-604 GCF_001515625.1 Sinocyclocheilus rhinocerous
GAATGCCTTTTTGGGCTGCTGGAACAGATTTAGGAGCGCCCTCAGTGGCAGCTGAAATGCCCTCCGGGGCTACAGCAAGAGACTCAGAAGCCGCCTCTGGGGCGCCCTCGGGGGCAGCTGAAATATCCTCTGGGGCTGCAGGAATAGACTCAGGAGGTGACTCTGGAGCACCCTCCGGGGCTGCAGGCATAACAGTGGACTGTAAAACACGGATCCTCTTCCTCCTCCGCTTACGAGGTTGCTCTGGGCTGAGCACTGGGCCTGAAGCAGACACTGGAGCGGACTCAGAGGCTGGAATGGACTTGACTGGTTCTAGAAGAACTGGAGCGGACTTAGACTCTGGAGTGACTGGGCTTGACTTGACTGACTCTGGAATGACTACAGTTGACTCTACTAGTTCTAGGAGAACTGGAGCAGACTTCACAGCCTCAGGGTTGACAGGCTTCTGGACTGAAGCAGACTCAGGGGCTGGAGCCGACACTGGAGCGGGCTCAGGGGCTGGCTCTTGACCTTCCACAGGAGCTACAGAACTGCCCTCCGGGGCTACTGGAACAGACTCGGGAGTTCGTTCTTGACTGCCCTCGGGGGCTGCTGAATTGCCCTC
>NW_015637051.1:0-794 GCF_001515625.1 Sinocyclocheilus rhinocerous
AGTCGCTTTGCTCGGAGTCGTACTCGAGTTCTGCTCCTATGCAGCTCACGCCTTCCAGCAGCATCGGAGTCCCGTGATGCCGATCTGACGGAGGAGAAGTTAAGCAAGTTACAAGTTAAACTTTATATGGACAGCATCATCAGTGCACAGAACATGCTGTTTAAAGGAATAGTTCACCCAAAAATGAAAATTTGCTGAAAATGTACTCACCCTCAGGCAATCCAAGATGACTTTGTTTCTTCCCCAGAACAGATTTGGAGAAATTTTGCATTACATCACTTGCTCACTAATGGATGCTCTGCAGTGAATGGGTGCCGTCAGAATGAGAGTCCAAACAGCTGATAAAAACATCACAATAATCCACACCACTCCAGTCCATCAGTTAACATCTTGTGAAGCAAAAAGCTTCATGTTTGCAAGAAACAAATCATTAAGGCGTTTTTAACATTAAACCATCACCTCTGGCCAAAATCCATAATAACACTTCCTCCAGTAAAAAAAATTCATCTCCTGTAGTCAAAATCCACACACATATTTGTTTATAACTGCTTTGGACAGTTTTCATATGTAAACGGTGCTTGATCTGTTCACACCTGATTCAGACAAGATTACTTTTTCAATGTAGAAAGCAATATTATACATAGAGTACTCGTATTTTAGCCAGAAGCAATTGTTTAAAGTTAAAAGCATCTTAATGATGGATTTTGTTCTTACAAACATGCAGCTTTTCACTTCATAAGACTTTAATTTGTGGACTGGAGTGGTGTGGATTATTGTGATGTTTTTATCAGCTG
>NW_015637052.1:0-150 GCF_001515625.1 Sinocyclocheilus rhinocerous
TGTAAGTCGCTTTGGATAAAAGCGTCTGCTAAATGACTAAATAAAGAAATAATTAAAAAATAAAATAAAAACAGTGCACATTTCATTTATCTAATATAACATTTATGTAGTTTTGTTCACTTGGCTGTTTCCTTATAAAAGTCCAGAAAT
>NW_015637052.1:540-869 GCF_001515625.1 Sinocyclocheilus rhinocerous
GAAGAACCAAATAATCCAAGATCATGCCAAATCGTCAACAATCAAATCCAGCTAACTGAGTTAGCGATGTACAAAGAACGGGCCCCCGCTCTGTGCAGCGCGAGCGCGCAGTGTGACGTGTCAAAACAAACAGCACGAGGTCTCCGTGATTTCGCCTCTAAGCTGGCTGCTGGGTTCAGCGTAGCCCTTAAGATACAAAGCGATTTGCGCTACGCTGGCCAGAGCAAAATAGGCGGAGTTTTCAAAACTTTTAGTGGGAGTTCTATCCACAAGTTTTCTACGCCCCATGAGGCAAAAGTGGTTTTGTCTTCTGGTTTGAAGTAAACAAG
>NW_015637053.1:0-606 GCF_001515625.1 Sinocyclocheilus rhinocerous
CATAAATCATAAGTTGAGAAGTTTGATTCAAAATCAGTTCTTTCAAACCGACCAAAACACACATTGGACAAATGACGTAATTCATGAAACATTTGAGAACTATTCTTTTTTGCATCATTACTCAAAAACGAAATGCGCAATATTAAAATTCTATATTAAATTCTAATATTAAGATTCCATACTTTTGGCTAAATAAAGTACAAATATATTACTACTGCTGAATTACTGATTTTTGCTTTGAATCAGCTACAGCTGTTTGGTTAAACTGATCTGGTCTGAATGAAACAAACAATCAAAACAAAACAAAAAACGTTAAAAAAAACACCCTGTTTATTGTAAGTAAATAAATAAATAAAAAATCCAGAGATATTGCTTTAGCTACATCGCTCATCCCAAATTGCAAATAACAAGACAACAATGGCAATGTGTGTGTGAGTCTGAGTGTGTTTCTGGTTTGGGGGAAGTGTTTCACAAAAGTAATAATGTCTTCCCACTAGTGCCCACCAGAGAACTGTCTAATATACCAGCTATGAAAGCTTTGCTCCATTTTGTTGCCATGGTACAACCTCCCCCGCACACAGGAAGTGATCTATCCTTATCTGTGGG
>NW_015637054.1:0-1228 GCF_001515625.1 Sinocyclocheilus rhinocerous
TACCATAGCCATGGGAGTTGCCCCTGGGACGTTAGACGGCTGTCAATGACATTATTCCCTACTGCCAAAGGCCTAGGCTACATACCCCCAAAAATTACCTGTTAGGGCCAGAACTCCTGGGCCCGGAGTAGAGCTCAAGGCTTGGAATCAGGAATAGATTCCTTTAAGGGAATACGACCAAGAGCCTAGAATCATACTAAGTCTTGGCCTGTAACACAGGGGCTAACGCACGCTCAATCATACTAAGTCTTGGCCTGTCACACAGGGGCTACCGCACGCTCTGCATATGCTAAAGGAACTGTCTCAACAGACCCCTAGTAGCAACACCCTGTTAAAGTAGGTATCCAGAGGATACATAGGTGGAGTCGTGCCCAAGGCGGAACCGGGGTTTTAAACCACTCAGAAAGAGCACGAGGCTGCTGCACGTAGCT
This sequence comes from Sinocyclocheilus rhinocerous, assembly GCF_001515625.1. NCBI lineage: Eukaryota > Metazoa > Chordata > Actinopteri > Cypriniformes > Cyprinidae > Sinocyclocheilus > Sinocyclocheilus rhinocerous. The sequence goes on from NW_015637054.1 coordinate 432, forward strand.
CTTACCATACAGGATTTTAGAAAAGAACGCAGAGTACTAGCGTGCAAACTTACCACAGTGTGGATTTTAGAAAAGTGCCAACACACCCCTGGATAACAGTACAGGACGATGGGACTGTTCTCATGGCTCACTGCACCTGTTTGGCTGGCTTGGGAGAGGTATGCTCTCATGCAGCAGCTTTAATGTATTGCGTTTTGGCTGCTGTTGATGTCAGGAATGGGCAGGCTTGCACCCAGAAGCCTTGTGCATGGGCCCAGCCAAGTACAGATTCTGTCCAATATGCAGAGATCCGTAACATCAGTTTCTGTCACAAGCAAGAGCCCCGTCATGTTCAAGGTTTTCCTGATATTACACCATCAGATGAAGAGTGCAAGATGTTTTTTGAGATGCTTCATCAAACTCAAATGCAAGAGCCAAAGCCAAAGAAAAGTGCCATTCTTTCTGTCATTGAGGGGCATTCCCACAGGTACACAGTGGTGAAATGTAACTATTATAAGTGCATTCAATAACATATATTTAGGCTCATACTTTTGTTGATTTAAGTATACATTTTAATGCAGGAGTTTCACCTGTCACAACATATTTTTACTCTATAGTATTGCAATTTTTTAACTTAAGCCATATATCTGAGTACAACTTCCACCACTGCAGGTACACACCAAAGTTGATGCAGCTGGACTTGCCCACTCCTCTATCAACCTTATATTCAAGTGCCTGTCTAGAGGTGGACTTGCCCACGCTACTGGTTGAGAGTACCAAGGTCTTTGATAAACTACATCTGACACAGCAACAGGTAA
>NW_015637055.1:0-554 GCF_001515625.1 Sinocyclocheilus rhinocerous
GTAACGGTATGCAGAACAGATCAAGAATGAAAAAAAATATAAAGCTAAGGAAACCAAAACAAAGCGAAACTGAAAGTACCGTTGGGCTCATGTAGGCTACCTCTCTCATTCGGCACAAATCCAATGTTTCCATATTCGCAATGTATTTCAATGTTAAACTATTATTTATAATGAAGTTCAGCAAAACTTAAAATTTTAAGGCAACCAGCTTCAGCAGATTTTTTAGTTTACTAAACTTAAAGGTCAATTAGCTGTAAACTTTTGTGCATGTTTAATCAACATAATATATTAAGTTAAGCGAACTTTTAGTTAAACTTCCAATTTTGTGTTTAGTTGACTAGAAATATGGAGTTTTCATAATTTAGAAATTTAAGTTTACAAAACTTGATAGTTGAAGTCGCTGTAAAAAATCAAAAGTTAAGAAAACGTACAAGTTTAAGGCAACCAGCTTCAGCAGATTTTTGAGTTCTCAACTTTAGATTTTTTACAGTGCAGCTTCAGGACTTAAAATTTTACTCAACCTGAGTTTTAAGTTCAGCACAGAACTGTCAATC
>NW_015637056.1:0-839 GCF_001515625.1 Sinocyclocheilus rhinocerous
TGGGGTGCCTCCAGGACCAGGGTTGGGAACCACTGGTCTAGAGCAGTGGTTCTCAAATAGGGCCACATTTTCATGGTCATTTGGCCGCAACCCAGATTTTTAGGCAGCGGTACTGGCCATCTGAAGCACTAGAACATTTCCCGGTGGCCTGATGGTAGTTCTGGCCTGCCTTGCAGTCAGCTTGACGTGTGATAGGCTGATATGTAGCTAGGAATGAATTGACTTACCTCTCAGAATCTATGAATCAGGCAATCGCTGTGTGAAAATGACTCCACACATGACTGAGCTTGAGGGTATACAGGTAAAAAGGGGATTGTTTTATGGCATTTGTGGCTGGCTAGCACCACCAGTGCTGAAGACCCGAAGGAAGTGGAGAAAACCCAGATAGAAGGCAAGCCTCCTAATATTGCCACGGAGGGAAGACTGTGTCTTCTTTGTGATGGCTATGTGTCATGGGTTAGTGTTTGCTGTGAATTTTAAATGTGTACTTTTTTTTTTTTTTTACTGAGTGTGCTAGGGATGGAGAAATGAAGCCTCTTAAATCTTTGAAGGTTTGTTTCGGGAAAATAGTTGAATTTCAAAGTGGCAGGACTGTAGAAAACAGTGCCATCTTGTGGTAGGTTACATTTAAGCAGCCATAAATCAAAGTTCGCAGATCCGTTAATTTAGTCATTAGGCACAAATAAAAGCCTGACGATGTTAAATGTATTCAACAACAGGTGAAATGAGATGTCAATCAGCAAAAAGTTGCAAGTAGTGAATTAATAATTAATAAATAATTTGTAATACACTTTGACATAACTGAGATCAGTGGCGGCTCGTGGGTTTTAAAATAGAGG
>NW_015637057.1:0-1685 GCF_001515625.1 Sinocyclocheilus rhinocerous
ACTTCGACAGTTGGTTGAACCGGCTCATTCGGGTCAACTAAAGTTCAATTCAGTTCGAGTTTGTAAACCGGCTCGACCGGATACTTTCTGAAAACCAGCTCAAAAGAACGATTCGTTCAAGAACCTAACATCGCTACTGTCCTCTCTACCTCTCTCTCGAAAACTTCCAGCACTGGATCCTTCTTCTGTCTTTTTGCTGGTGCCTCTGGGACTGGAGCCGAGGAGCCGTTGCAGGAACAATGGAGTTTTCTTCTTGAAATTCAAATATTAAGTTGAGCATACTACAAAAACCACCAATGAGAATGTTATAGGAAAATTTGGAAAAAGCAGTCTTGAAACTTACACCCAACCAATCTGGGCAGCGGCCAGAAAGTAGATGGCTGTTGGCATTTCTGTGTGTTATAAGACGTGTAACGTCCTCATACGTCACTAAAGCAGTAATAAAGCCATCGATTCATTCTTTTCTGAGGTAAAAACTATTCAAAATGCTACAATTTGCTCAATACATGATTACGAATATAAAACTCAATCAAGCTAGCTCCCGAACAGCCAAAAGCATTTACCATTTAACCGGAGTTTGTAGCTAAAGAGAACAATTTTGAGAGAACAAAACCCATTTTGGCTGTTGATTTTCATGAAAATGTCAATGTTGCTTCAACATCAAACTTTAAACATTAAATCTCAATCAAAATGATGGTTTGTCTGGGCCATCACGTCCCACTCTTTATTTTCTCATTCATGCATGTTTCTTTATTACTCTTAGGTGTATATAACGTGGATATATTTGCATACCGCGAAATAAATGATGTAGCAGAATCTCTAACAATAGACACTTTATACCTTGGTAACGATATCTATCCTTCATACCGCCCAGCCCTACTGTCGACGTGCATTTCTGGCATCTATTTATGGACTCGGTGAAGCACTACGCTATTTCATGACATCCATATGTTCAGATTGGTGTGTTTAGACATGTGCTTCAGACACCAGCTCACACAGTAGTGTTCCCATAGCGTCAATGCCAAAATAATATCTTATTTGTGTTACTGTTAGATTTCTATGGAAGATTTCCGACCTCTCAGATGTCGAATCCTTCCAGCAAATATCCATTTTGTCAAACAGTAAAACCTGTCAACAGCAAGTCTTGTCTGGTAACCAAAGCAAATTTGACCAGAGCAGAAAGCAGGAGACAAAGTGATGGTTTATTGAATAATCTTAGTATGTTTCAATGCTCCGACTTTATCTAATCAGTACAAATCCAACAAGTGTTGGAATCCACAATCATAAGATAGAAAGGAAATAATAAGTAATATAAAAACATAAAATGACATAAATGAAGAATAAAAAAATGATGAATAAATGACGTCATAAAATGTGATTAAATGATAAATCACATGACAACTACATGAATGACTAATGATTATAAAAATTACATTTGTTTGCATGTTTGCTGATGGTTGCTCTCTTGAAGTAACACACACCCACACGTCGCCGATGAGAATTCCTAAATGCATCACATTTCAATTACCGTGAATGGTGATCGCTTATTTATTTGTTTTTATTTTGTATAGACATCCAATTCTTGGTGTAAGTGTATAACACTTTGTATTATTTCCATCCAGATGACCATTTTCACTAAGATCCTTACAGTTACTGTAGCAATGATTTTGTTTATGGAGTTATGT
>NW_015637058.1:0-567 GCF_001515625.1 Sinocyclocheilus rhinocerous
ATTGTTTAATCTGATGATTGTGAGGGTTCATTAACTGTTCCCTTTCAGTCAGTCACATTCTACATTACGTCAGTCGTGACTGACGAATTGGGATTTCGCCCGAGAGCCCAATCACCTTTGAGTGTTAACTAAACAAGCCAATGACAGTTGGCGTGCGTGTTTCGCCACGCGCACCCCGCCCCGCAGGTGCGTGTTTCACCACGCGCACCCCGCCCCGCAGCGCGGGTATAAAAGGAGAGCGCGTGCAAACGCACATCAGCTTTTCGCTTCGGAGCCGAGCCTTCTAGCAAGACTGAATCTCCGCGAGTGTCTACGAGACAGCCTTTAGCGTTGGTGTCACGGCGCGTCAGCGGGGATTGCTATCCAGTGCTGCTTCTCTTCGGCGTGCTGCAGCTTCCCATTCTGCATTCTCGCCGCGACCTCCCCTGTGAGCTCTCACCGCGACCTCTCTAAAAGAGTGTTTCCTAAAAAATTCTAAAAGAGCAAATATCTAAAAGAGCTCCATGAGCGACGGGCGTCTTGTTAAAGATGGCTTCCCGCTCGTGCGTTTCTGGATGTGGTCGTTTC
>NW_015637058.1:812-913 GCF_001515625.1 Sinocyclocheilus rhinocerous
TGGCTGACCTTGGCGGATATGAGGGAGGCCGACAAGCATCGCTTCCTGGACTGCCTGATCTCCCAGGCCGGCCTATTCGGCGAAGCGGTGGAGGGCATTGC
>NW_015637059.1:0-1414 GCF_001515625.1 Sinocyclocheilus rhinocerous
TGTATCAATGCATTCTATGGCACCTTTAAAGTATGGTTTTATGTAAATTTTCTTACAAATGAAGAAATATATAATTCATTAAAAGTTAACTTTTGAAGCCATATTTTAAATAATAATAATAATAATAATAATAATAATAATAATAATGCAGTATATTTTCAACCCACCTTCTAAATCCAGATTAATTCTAGTATTTTTGACATTATACTATATTTATGTCAGTATACAGCATCCAAACCACTTGTCGTTTATTTGAGTGAATGTGAAGGTTAGACAGAGACATTGATGCTACACGTCTACAAGATTCATTAGCTGTCCTTTGGTGTAACAGAAGTAACATGGGGGGATTAATAATGCATGGACTTTTATCTGCCCTCTATGGAAGCAATTTAACTTGGCGTGCTAAGCCTTTGTTCACACAGGGATGGCGAAAAGAGAAATCGCTCATCCAATCAGTGGGACGGAGGAGTGGGCTAGCAAGGATAATGCTCTGATTTATATTTAGACATCAGGGAGGGCTTCCACCACAGCTAGTTGCTTACTGGAACATGTGATTACCACTAGATGCTGTTTTTTTTAGCTAGCGATAAGGGTTTTCCCTCATTACTGAGAGCACTGTTGGAATTCATGTGTACTGAATTTAAAAGCAGAAAAGAGCCCCTTAATCAGGTCATGCTGTTAACATGTGATCAGCTGGAAGATTGGTGAAGTACTTTAGTTAGTAGCTATCTTGATCCAGGCAAGTTGGATATTGTGGTCGTCATGCAAGAGATGCACAGTAGGTTCAAATCTGGCCTGGCCTTAAAAATAATTTTACATATTTTATAATAAAAATTGTTGGTAAATATGTGGCAACAAATAGTATGAAAATACGATGTACAGACGTCACATTGGGCAAAATGTTAACATTATAGGAGAAACAAACTTAAGATTTAAAGTTTATTTCATTTGAAACTGCCACATTTGAGAGAAATGTAGCTTAAAAAAGGTACAAAACTGTCACTGGGGCAGGACCTTTTCAAAAGGTAAAAGCTAATAAGTACCATTTAGTGGTAAATAGGGTACAGGTAACTAAAACAAAAATAGGTAACTTAGAAAAGAAAGTACAGAGTTTTCACTGGGGATGTCCCAATGACAGCTTTGTACTTTCTTTTCTGAGAGTGAACCCCATACAGATGATGAGACACACTAATGCAGACATGTCCACATTAATGTGCCTAAACAGCTCAACCCTTTACAGCAGATTTAGTTCACTCACAAATAACTGTCAGTCATGACATAAATCCGATCATGACATAAATCTGTCCATTGAATCATGACATAAAATATGATTTATAATAATTCAAAATAAACTTCAGCACTATTAATCTACTTTTTGCGCCATCAGTCACACACACATTCAAGGTCCATTGGT
>NW_015637060.1:0-312 GCF_001515625.1 Sinocyclocheilus rhinocerous
TCTGCAACTGATCCAGAATGCAGCAGCGAGAGTGGTCTTCAATGATCCAAAAAAAGCTCACGTTACTCCTCTCCTCATCAGGTAACACTGGCTACCAGTAGCTGCTTGCATCAAATTCAAGGTACTTATGCTTACCTACAAGACCACCACTGGCGCTGCACCAATATACCTAAACTCGCTAGTTCAAACTTATGCGCCCTCCAGAAGCTTGCGTTCTGCAAGTGGACGACACCTTGTGGTGCCATCTTAAAGAGGAATGACCTCCCGATCTCAATTCGAATAGCTGAGTCTTTAGCCATTTTCAAAAAACAT
>NW_015637060.1:360-595 GCF_001515625.1 Sinocyclocheilus rhinocerous
CCCGATCTCAGAACTAGTCTTTAGCCATTTTCAAAAAACATCTAAAGACACATCTTTTTCGCCAGCACCTGTCCAACTGATACTAGCACTTACCTATTCTATTCTATTATTTAATAATAATAAAAATAAAAAAAACCTAGCTACGTGTACTGTGCTAGACTAACGGAGACTTGTCATGGCACTTGTATACGGTTGTTCTCTCGTTGGTCTGATTGCTTCTATTGTTCTCATTTGT
>NW_015637061.1:0-548 GCF_001515625.1 Sinocyclocheilus rhinocerous
TAAGCCATCAAATAGATAAATATTGCCAATGTAAACCTTTGAATCGGTCTAATTTTCCAGATTTAACAATATCAAATGCATAGTGCTGGGGTGCGTATGTTTATTCACGTCTTAAGCCTGAAGTATACTTCACTTTTGACAGAAATGCTTAAGTGTATGCATACAGCCAAACACATTACTTTTGAAGTATACTTCATTTGATTGCCAAAATTGTCCAAAAACCCAGAAACGGCTTAGCATTTTTGAACTTCCAGTTCCATTGTCCTGAAGCCTGTGTTTTTTTTTGTTTTTTTGAAAGGGTTATTGGTTAAAAGCCTGACATAAGATCTGTAGTTAACACAAGCTAGTAATAGTTCCATGCATCCTCTCATACAAACAAAATGTACACACGATGTAAATAAGTGATTAATTGTGCAGTAGTGTAGAGCTTCATTGAATATAACGGGACCTTGTGAGATCGTGAAGAACTGAGATGAGTGACAGCTTTTTAATGATTATAAGCAGGAGCGCTCTTTCTAGGCTATAACCCATTCAGAATTTGAATACAT
>NW_015637062.1:0-676 GCF_001515625.1 Sinocyclocheilus rhinocerous
TGGCCAGAATTCTTGCATCTCCTGAGTCTGTTTGGGGGCCTAAACAACAACCCTGGAACCAGCATGAGTCAAATACGCCAAAAACTAAGGTACTAGCTGTTCCTCAAGTCAAACTAACACCTCCTGCTCTGATTGTTTCTTCTCCTGACCTATCTCGAGTTCCCCAGGAATATGTCGATCTCCAGGAGGTGTTTAGTAAGTCCCGGGCCGATACCCTTCCTCCTCACCGACCTTATGATTGCGCCATTGAATTGCTGCCAGGAACTTGCCCTCCAAGAGGTAGACTCCTCCTGCCAGGAACTTGCCCTCCAAGAGGCAGACTCTTCTCGTTGTCAGCCCCAGAGAGGTCAGCAATGGATGATTACATTTGTAAAGCACTGGAGAATGGATTCATTCGGCCTTCCACTTCACCGGCAGGAGCTGGGTTTTTTTTCGTGGGTAAGAAGGACGGAGGTCTTCGCCCTTGCATTGATTATCGTGGCCTAAATAACATCACGATGAAGAATCGATATCCGCTACCACTTATGGCCACAGCCTTTGAACTTCTCCAGGGCGCTACCATCTTCACAAAATTAGACCTCCGGAATGCATACCACCTAGTGAGAATCAGGGAGGGGGACGAATGGAAGATGGCTTTCAACACCCCTACAGGGCATTACGAGTATCAGGTGATGCC
>NW_015637063.1:0-343 GCF_001515625.1 Sinocyclocheilus rhinocerous
CGGGAGACGTGGTAGAGGCAGCAGGGGTGATCTGGATCTAAATAGAGCTGGAAATAGTGATGACAATGGTGGCTGAGTTTATTTGAGAAATGTGTATCAGGGCTGGATCAAACGCTTTGATGAGCCTGTTGGTAATTTAGTACTTTCTCCTGTTTTATTGTTGGTTTCCTCTATTCTGATCATTTGGAATGAGGATAAAAAGACAACAACAACAAATAAACATGACACGCGCATGTCTCTTTGCTGAGCCGCGGCGGTCTCGGTGAATCAGCAGCATCCACAACTGAATGGAACAAAAAGTGTTGAACTTGAAAATTGTTTATGCGCGAGTGCACTTGCTAAA
>NW_015637063.1:701-871 GCF_001515625.1 Sinocyclocheilus rhinocerous
CTGTATGCAATACCCGCAACCTCACACCAAATTTCAGGCCGTGTAGATACAGTACTATAGCAGTTTCTTGGTCTCCTGACATTTCTAGGCAGTCATTTCTCAGCTCGGCAAAAATGCAGTACACATTAAAAAATGGTTACAAATAAAATTTGACAGTCACACGCTTGAAG
>NW_015637064.1:0-1677 GCF_001515625.1 Sinocyclocheilus rhinocerous
TATATATAAAATATGCATACTATTAAGGTTAATTTTTGTATAGTTTTATTTCATTTTAATTACAGTTTTCAGTTCAGTTTTTATTTAATTTTATTGCTTCAACTTAAACTTATTTCAGTATGATTGCCAAGGCAACCTTTCCAATATTTGTTGTCTGTTTCGTTTGTTTTTCATCTAAAATGTTTTATTTCAGGTTTGTTTCAGTTAATGAATATCAATAATTCACAAGTTCATTAATGAGGGAACTACCTATGAAAAGCTCGGTTCATATCTGTGTTCGTGCAGCCGTCTAGTTAAACGACAGAATAAAAGATCTCAGAGAATCTGATCTGCTGCTGTCATAAGAAAAACTCTGTACTCATGCAACATTAACATGGGGTAAATGATAACGCTCTCAAACAATAGAGATCAATGATTTGAACAAGAGATTATGCTCTCAGAAATAAAGGTACAACAGCTGTCACTGGGGAGGTACCTTTTCAAAAGGTACATATTTGTACCCAAAGAGTCTATTTTGGTACCTTAAAGGTGCATATAAAGTGTATATTAGAACCTAATAATAGGTACAAAAGTGTACCTTTTGAAAAGGTACCACCCCAGTGGCAGCTGTTGTACCTTTATTTCTGAGAGTGTATGTTAAAATTATGCATCTTATTCAGACTCAACACACCAAAAGATTCATTGTTAAAAATATTCAAACCATGGTTGCCACATATTAAATAAATTATATGATAAATATAAAATAAAATAAAAAAATATTTGTAATTATTCTAAAAAAATTTTTTATCGTATTAAATAAATAGACTTTTAAAATTATTTATGTTTAAAAATATAGTTAAATGTAACTATAAAATAGGTCAATAAATTAATAAATAAAAAAAACAATTGACTTGTGCTTTTTAAAGGCAATTTAAAAGCTTTAAAATGCTTTAGTAATTTATTTTATTGGTAGCTTAGACTAAAATTTAAACACAAATAAAATAAAATAAAATAAAATGTTGTTTATATTTATTTTAAAAGTTATTTACTTGCTGAAGCCATCAGAAGAGTCTAACAGCTTTCCCTCGTTCTTCCCTCTAGACTTCAACAACGATGACTTCATCTGTAAATCAGATCTGGAGAAAACCTTAAATAAGCTGACGCGTAACGAGCTGACCGAGGATGAGGTGAGGATGGTGTGTGAGAAGGTGATTGATGAAGCTGATCTGGACAATGACGGCCGTCTGTCTCTAGAGGATTTCCAGCACATGATCGTGAGAGCGCCTGACTTCCTCAGGTAACAACTACACTCTAAATGACGCTTAACGTTTTGTTTCTATAGTTAAAACTAGTTTGGAATGAAAACTGTAACAGAATGATGCTTTGGATTTAATTGAATAATGATCACTTAAGCTGATGTTCTGTTTGATTTGGCTACTATAGTTGACTAAAACCATAAAAAAAAAGTTAATTGAAATAACAATGTAACTGAAATTAAATGAAAAAAAAAAAAAAACGTTTCTAAGGCAACATTTGTCATTTCATTTAACAATTTACTAAAATAATTAAAACTGAAAAAATAAAAACAATGTATTAAAAGATATGACAAAAACACAAAATTCAAACAAAACTCACACTAATTCAAAATATTGAAATATTAATGAATCACTTTAATCAAAATATTATTATTATTTTTTT
>NW_015637065.1:0-394 GCF_001515625.1 Sinocyclocheilus rhinocerous
CCGCCGCGCGCTCAATCCACTCAGCGTGATTTGCTTATCAGCTGGTGCAAATCAGCTATATAGGCATTAGGGCTGCACGATAAATCGCATGCAATATATAGCTGCGCAAAAAATCGCGCGAATATGAACGTGGTTTTGCGCAGCTCGTCAGTGAACAACGGCTCTGTGTAGTTAATGCTGCTCAATGTGAAAGCACGCACGTGATGGAGATTTACTGCTGATTACAAAACCGGCTTTTCTGATAAGATGCGCGTTAAATATCGCATGCGATTTATCATGCAGCCCTAATAGCAACACAAAAAACACTCAGAACAGCCTAAGCCTAGCAACTGCAAAGCAACACAAAAAACACTCAGAACAGACTAGCAACTGCATAGCAACACAAAAAACACTC
>NW_015637065.1:838-939 GCF_001515625.1 Sinocyclocheilus rhinocerous
CTATTTTATTGTTGGTTTCCTCTTTTCTGATAATTTGGAATGAGGATAAAAAAAATAAAAAAAAACATGCAAATAAGTTCAAACATCCATTCGATATCTAT
>NW_015637066.1:0-1086 GCF_001515625.1 Sinocyclocheilus rhinocerous
GAGTGAACGGAGTTGTCACAACTCTCTCTCTCTACAGCTCTGACCCTACCATATCCCAGAATCACTTACATGCAGATGACGATGGAATTTATATTCAAAAAACATGGAGGATGACAGTTCTGTGGGGGAATTCACATTGAAATTTAAGTATTGTGTTTTCATTTACTCAAATACCTAGCGAAACAAGTGTTAAAAGCCAGGGATAAAAAAAAAACAAAGCCCACAAACAATAAGACAGCCAATGAGGCAATAGTCTTTCCCTTTGTTGTGTTTTTGTAGTGCTGTCATGCAAGATATGTCTACAGTCGTGACCAAAAATTTTACATAATTTTGTGTATAATCAGTGACATTTTGTGTTTTGCACAGTTTGCTGCTTAAACTGTCGTGGTGTTCATTCACATTGTTTCTAGATTATTGTGTAGAGTGATCAGATGCATTTTAAATAATTGTTAAAAGCTTCATTGGCCAAAAAAAACGAACTTTTCACACAAAAAAAAGTCACTATTTTTTGATCCTGACAAAAATTACCAGCTAACAATAATTGACTAATCATATCAGCAGCACATGTGAAAGTGTGAATGAGTACTAGTCAGGTAAAATCACTATCATACTAAATAGATTGTAAGAGCAGACTGATGGAGGGAAGAAGCTCTTCCAATCATTGTGTTCTTGTTAGCAATGGTTACCTCCAAAGAAACACTGCAGCCATCATCGCTTTGCATCAAAATGGCCTCACAAGGAAATTGCTACAAAGAATATTGCACCTGAAAGAACCATTTACCGGATCATCAAGAACTTCAAGGAGAGAGGACCGACTGCAGTGAAGTCATCTTCAGGACGTCCCAGAGTGTCCAGCAAGCGCCAGGACCGTCTCCTCCTGAGGAGTCAGCTACGGAATCATGTCACCGCGCCAGGACCGTCTCCTCCTTCCTGAGGAGCTACAGAATCGTGTCACCAGCAGTGAGTGCAGAGCTTGCTCAGGAATGGCAGCAGGTAGCTGTGAGAGCATCTGCACGCACAGTGAGGCCAAGACGTTTGGATAACGGCCTGGTGACAAGAAGGGCAGCAAAGAAGCCACTTCTCTCC
>NW_015637067.1:0-983 GCF_001515625.1 Sinocyclocheilus rhinocerous
CGCACTCTTGCCTGGTTCCAAATCTCTAATCGCTTATCATTAGTTATTCATGAAAATTACCCCTCTCGGAGTGTGCTGGAGCGAATGTCAGCTGACAGGTCCTCTCGGATCACCGAGTACCCATTCAGTAAACGAATTAATCCGCACTTTTTGAGGGAAGCTAAATTTGACACAACATAAAAACTAGTAGATTAAATCTGTTCTAGTTTCTATGGAAACATGTCAGACCGCGGCTGCGCTCTGCCTTTATTCCAGAATAACTTGATTCCTGATACCAAGGGCATCTTGTGTGGAGCGCTACTGAGGTTCCTATTTATAAAACCACGGATATAATGTGGAGCGCGAGGTTCCTATTTATAAAACCACGGATATAAAATTTGTCCCTCGAGAATTTTGCTCTAAATTACATTGTACTGTAATGTCCTCGAGTATATCGCTACTGCTTTAACTGAGGTCTGTGTATTTTTATGTAGGTATGTGTAAACGTATTACATTTGGACACAATGTCCATTAGCCTACATTTATATTGATCAGATGGGTTGATAAATGCGTAACGTGATTTTGAGTCTCGTTGTATATTTACACACAATAGCCTACTAATGAACTTAATACGTAATTATTGTGTGGAGCTGCTTGTATGGGCACATTGCCATTAATAATTGTTTACAGGAGCCTAATGTCTAACGTGGATACTGATTTGAAAAGGGCTTATAATAGACATAAAATTATACATGGAACCACTTGTCACGAGGATTGGGGTTTTCACTCATTTGGCAGGCAGAGGGTCAGATTAGATTGACCTAAAATCACTCACAATAGTAGCCAATCAATATCATGTTAGCACAGCGGGGTTACCCCTCTCAATCCGGATGGTTTGATTAAATCACACAGAATAAGACCGTCTTTAACCCGCGCAGCGAGATACACAAATGATCACTTGACTTATGTTAATGTTTAAATTGTGATTTTCCTGGTCAGTGTTT
>NW_015637068.1:0-304 GCF_001515625.1 Sinocyclocheilus rhinocerous
CTTCAACTTCTACCAAAGTAATTTTCTGGTAGGATATCTGTACTGCTACTTGAGTATGGCTTTCAGGTACTTTATGCACCACTGCTTCTAATGCAGCTAAAGATTTAAGATACATTTTGTTGATACTGATTTCATTTGCTTGGTAACAGCCCAAATGCAAGAATTTGACTCAAAAGATGGTACATACTTTTAGAAAAAATGGCTTAAAGGTAAAAATGCCCATAAAACTTGTTGGAAATGATTCATTTTTATCACTGCTGTGATCTGACCACACAGGATATGAAGAATATAAAAAAATTCAGGA
>NW_015637068.1:365-499 GCF_001515625.1 Sinocyclocheilus rhinocerous
CCACTGTAGTCCTTAAGATATCAGCACAATAACACCTATAGCAAAATATCGTCTAATTATCGTTATCGATAAAATCCCAGAAAATTGTCGAGATATAATTTTTTGTTAATATCGCACACCCCTAATTTGTTATT
>NW_015637069.1:0-321 GCF_001515625.1 Sinocyclocheilus rhinocerous
CTTGTAATATGTACTCCAATAATGTTTGTTCTATTTATGACTTAATTTTTTTTTACTGTGTATTCCATTCTAAAAATAGCCAATGACATAACACAGTTAGGTAAGATACATTCGCATGCAAGTCCTTCACTTAAATATGAACTTCACTTAACAACACTTAAATATGAACTTCCCATTAAGAAGTTAATCTCTTAATACTGAAAACCAAACTCAAACCTGTTATTGATTTTCCTAGCAATTAGATTTGAGTAAGTATTGAGTAAGTAATTTTTCTGTTTTCTTCCAGAAGGGTCGAATTCTCTCCTTCTGTTCTGTAGCCAC
>NW_015637069.1:369-564 GCF_001515625.1 Sinocyclocheilus rhinocerous
ACGGGGGACACGACTTGAACTCTCAGCGCTGATCACGGCTGATCTTAATGAGGAACTTGTTTGCGGTAAATTGGAGAGATCACAGTGGACTCTGAAACAAACCTCTCAGGGAGACTCGAGTTACAAGAGTGAGCCACAACAACAGAGCCGTGTCTCCGGGAGCAGAGCTCTCCGCACAAACACGACACAGTATTT
>NW_015637070.1:0-558 GCF_001515625.1 Sinocyclocheilus rhinocerous
TTTACTTGAGTATATTTTTTCAGTACTCTTTCCACCACTGTGTATTATAAACAATATAATGTACGTACACATTATATCAAAAGCCTGCAAAGGGCACCAATGACCCGACAATTGTTTCTACATGTCACTGTGCGATCTAATCCTCGTATGGCTAAACAACATTTAATTCAAATGTCCACTTTATCTTGAATATTTGGCTATTTCTTTACGACAGAAATGCTACAGCAATCGTAAATCCTTGAATGCGGACATCAAAAGCCATTTTTCTGAGTTTTCATTATAAATCCTTGAGGACATCAAAAGCCATTTTTCTGAGTTTTCATTATGTTCAACCGTTTCACTGAAATAATCTGTTCAGTTTTTCCCCCATAGGCAGCGTGAATTAAACAAGGGTTCATGATCAGCCCTTTTGATGCCCCGCCTTCTCAGTCTCGCATTAGCCCATTGGAGTGGCTACTAGGAAAATTCTGGGGTAAAAAACACCTTCTAATCCATCTGTCAGCTCCACGTAATTCCCTGTTTTCAAGCATAAACACCTCGATTCCTTGACTAATTCCC
>NW_015637071.1:0-439 GCF_001515625.1 Sinocyclocheilus rhinocerous
ACAGGAATTACACAGTAATAACACATTAATAGCACAGTAATAACAGGAATAACACATTAATAACACAGGAATTACACAGTAATAACACATTAATAACAGGAATAACATTAATAACACAGTAATAACACATTAATAACTCAGGAATAACACAGGAATTACACAGGAATAACACAATAACACATTAATAAAACAGTAATAACAGAGGAATAACACAGTAATAACAGAAATAACACAGTAATAACAGTAACACAGAAATAACACATTAATAACACAGTAATAACACATTAATAACACATAAATAACACAGGAATAACACATTAATAACGCTGGAATAACACTGGAATAACAGAAATAACACAGTAATAACACAGAAATAACAGGAATAACACAGTAATAACACATTAATAACACAGTAATAACACATTAATAACTCAGGAAT
>NW_015637072.1:0-1199 GCF_001515625.1 Sinocyclocheilus rhinocerous
ATCTGTCCCGAGCGTCTTTCACGCTGAAATATTTACGGGAATTTCTCACGTTACAAGTACGGAAACTGAAACACCTGCCAGTTGTATCAAAAAGCAGCCCAAATTTGATCAACCCTAAATTTAGTCTGACGTTACCAAAAGAAGCCCAATTGGGCGGGAACCCGCCCAATCTGGCAACACTGACGCTGGTGTGTTTCCCAGAGATTTGGCGTTTTTTACTCAAAGTGGCCCGTAATGAATGGCTCTCGTACGATCAGGCAGATTAGCATGGCAGAATGTTGGGGTGAAGTCATTGTTTGTACACTAATCATGTACAGCGGCGTGTGGGCATTTACACTTCTGCCTCTGTCGTGTTATTAATCATGACTTGATTTGGCCCGGTTAGCCTCATGCTAGCGCGTGTACAGGTCTGTTGGGTGCAGCGACTCCTGACGCTTGAGGCCAGAGTGAGCAAAACAAATCATCAGTCTCCGCTAATGCCGCGCTCTACTTGGACTTCACCTGGTGTGAGTGTGGGACTGAGGGGTTTAGAGGAAATTATATCGGTACAAGTGTGTTTTACTTAAATGCTGAAACTTTATGCTAATACAGGAATGCAAATGCTTGTAAGTATAACGCATATGCTGTTGATTGCATAAATTTGGTCTGTTTTCTCTTTCAGGTCAAGTACGACAGTAGACAAAGCAGGTTAGTTAAAGTTAGTTAAACTATAAAGATTTTTTGTTAAATATCTAGCTACCTTAATAGTGGATTTTAAAGAATCTCTATCGCCCCCTTGAGTACTGGAGGACTACTTATGGCACAGTAGTGCAAGAACACATTTAAATGTTTTTTGTTTATCGGCAATGCAGGCTATTGTTCTTACTCTTGCCGTTTTCCCTCTTGTTTTTGTAAATTATCATTATTGTTATTAGAATGTATATGTAATAAATACATTTATATTAAAATTGTGTATAAATAATAATTTTTTACTTTATTATTATTTACATTTTGTATAATAAAACATTTATTTTATATGTATTTAATATTATATGATTTTAAATATATTTTAATTATATTTTAATATATCTTTACTCTTTTAATTTGATAAATTACGATATAATAGTTTTAATTAGAATTATTACATTCTAATATAATAACACAAATAAAGTGATGTGATATGTGGCCAAGTATGGTTACCCATATTAGGAATTAGTGCT
>NW_015637073.1:0-464 GCF_001515625.1 Sinocyclocheilus rhinocerous
GGCATCGGATGGGTAAGCCTCGCCGACTGTAGGATGGAAAAGGTACATTTTTTTTTTTTTACGGAGCGAGTACATTAAATGGTTTGATGACCAATGAGGGTTTAGTGGGCTTTTTTGATGTGAAACTGGTTAGTTCTGATGTAGCTTTGATAAGCTTCTGAAGACCATCTTCCTAGAGTTTGGATCTGCTGCTCGGAGAGGCCTTTTTGGGATGCTGATGTTGCTGCCCCGATGCGAACAATTGCAGGACGGATCTGAGATGTTTTGGAACCAGAAGCGAGTGACGGGTTTTTTGGAGTCGTCTAAAAATAGTGGTTCGTGGGGGAATTTTGCCTGAGAATTTCTAAGGCGGAGGTACTCGAAGATGGACTGGTATGGTTGGATTGAAAATGTAGATGAAATTACCTCTCTTTGGCTTAGTCTGTCTTGCTTTGTTTGATTAAGAAAGAAATTGTTTCGCTATC
>NW_015637074.1:0-500 GCF_001515625.1 Sinocyclocheilus rhinocerous
TCGTAAATACGATCTATCCGACATGACTTGAACGCACCATAACACAATATATGATTTATCGGAGTGCTTATTATAATTATTATTATAATTTTCATTATAATATAGTATATAATAATGCAATGCCTTTATCACTGCTTAGAATACTATGAAATATGTTGCGTGCCTTATTCTGTGTAAGAAGCCACATCATCTCACAGAAGGATTTATTTCAAACACTCGACTGACGTTATGAAGTGAGTTTGGAGTAAAAACGTGTTATTAAATGTGGTATTTTCACATGCTTTCAGATGGAGCAGCATTTACTACACAGAGCCGTAGTTCACCGACAGATGGAGCAGCATTTACTACACAAAGCAATAGTTCACTGAGAAGCTACGCAAACAGCTTTCATTATCGTGAACGATAACTTTGAATTCATAATCACGCGATTAAATCGTCTGCGGTAAAGAACGCGGTTTTGCGTAGCTTGTCAGTGAACTACGGCTCTGTGAAGTAAATGC
>NW_015637075.1:0-1470 GCF_001515625.1 Sinocyclocheilus rhinocerous
TAACCGCGAAAAAGGAGATGACGAATTAACATGTAAATATGTTAAAGGGGTCATATGATGTTGCTAAAAATAACATTTTTTTGTGTATTTGGTGTAGTGAAATGTGTTTATGCGGTTTAAGGTTCAAATAACACATTATTTTCCACATACTGTACATTAGTGTTGCTCCTCTATGCCCCGCCTTTCTGAAACCCGTCGATTTTTACAAAGCTCATCGGTCTGAAAAGCGAGGTGTGCTCTGATTGGCCAGCTATCCAGTGCGTTGTGATTGGCCGAATACCTCAAGTGTGTGACGGAAATGTTACGCCCCTTACCATACTGTGATGGCGTGTCCCGGCCGGAGCGACGAGACAAAAACATTAAAACCCATTATAAACGAGGCATTTGTTGCATCCAGTGGGGACATAATTACAGATTATAATGAATTATACTGTCTTTTTATGACTTATACTGTCTTTTTTTCGCGTTGCATCGCGCCGCAGAAACATAAAACCAAGTCTGCATTTGTGATCGGAGAAATGACAAACAACAAGCGCTACTCTACACTGCTCAAAACTCGCGTTTGAATCATCAGTGGCAAATCCTTAAAATGAAAATGTACTTACAGTCTGTGAGTCGGAACAGCCGGCATTGTAGTCTACTCTACCAGGATCAGGAAACAGTCCTCCATAAAATGCACTGCACACATCTGAATATTTGGGTTAAACTGTTCTGGAACAGTGTTGTAAATACAACTTAACCAATGATTTCTTGTTGTGTCCTCTTTTGGAAGACCAAACAAAGTAGTTTCACTTTCACAACGAAACACACGGCGGGCGGCTTGCGGGCTGTAGTTTCACCGGGCTAGAGTGATCAGAGGCCGGCGGGCCTGAGTGAGCAGAGGCGGGCTAGAGTGAGCGGAGGCCAGCGGGCCTGGTGAGCAGAGGCCGGCGGGCTAGAGTGAGCGGAGGCCGGCAGTTAGAATGAGCGACAGCAGGTGGGCTTGAGAACGGCGCTGCCGGCGGATTCGACGAAGGAGCTTGCGGCATCCACATGTGACGACCCCGGGCTGGACTCGGCTTCGTCCACGGTGAAAGCCAATCCGGCGATCCACAGGGCGAAGTTGATGTATTTCCTCAGCGACCAGCACGGATCAGCTCTAGGCATGATGAAGCGGATATCGTCAGTGAAAGAGGCCGTTAAGACTAACGGTAACTTATTTTTGAGGCGAAACCCGCATCCGCGTATTTTTCAATATAAGCTCTTTTCGGACTATTTCCGCCTTCCATGAAATCTCAAAATACTACCGGACTCAAACAATGAATGATGACTTTACATTTTTAATCTTTACTTACCATAAACCGTATTTCACTCACACTCGCTTCCATCTGAAGACGCTGAGAAAATGGTGGCTACTCATACTGGTGTCGTCCGATGTTAACGTGATGTGCGTGCTCTCTTTCACGTTCGCTTTCCCAACTCAGCGCCGCT
>NW_015637076.1:0-238 GCF_001515625.1 Sinocyclocheilus rhinocerous
GTGGGGAAAAGTACCTCCTCCGCACGTGTACGGAAGATGATAAGCATTAACGGTGTTCCGTACAGGCTACAATGATGTTCCATACAGAGCGCATACTTTGATTTAATTTCAACGACGAAAATTGACATTTAACGGATCAACTTTGAGCTATTTATTTATTTTAACTGAAGAAAACACAATTTTAATGAATAAGAAAGGTGAGTACCTTTTTATTTGTTTAAAATTTAAGTTATTTTCA
>NW_015637076.1:415-595 GCF_001515625.1 Sinocyclocheilus rhinocerous
ATTTGAACTGATTCAAAATATTTAATGATTAACCAATGTGAAAACTTCAAAACAAATCTGTGTGTGTACAACTATTTACATTTAACACTAAACTGATAACAAAATGCCATAACTAGAAATTAACATGTTCATTTTCTGTGTGGACTATTTACATTGTGTGTGTGTGTAACGTGTGTTTTT
>NW_015637077.1:0-628 GCF_001515625.1 Sinocyclocheilus rhinocerous
ATCCGCTCTCTTAATTTCCGATCTAAATCAAATGATTCACGAATCAGCTCCGAAGTTATGATCTAAATCAAATGATTCGCGATCCTCGCTCTAAAGTTCTGATCTAAATCAAATAATTCGCGATCCGCTCTCTTAATTTCCGATCTAAATAAAATGATTCGCGCTCTGCACTCTAAAGTTCCGATCTAAATCAAATGATTCGCGCTCTGCGCTCTAAATTTCCGATCTAAATCAAATGATTCGCACTCTGCGCTCTAAAGTTCCGATCTAAATCAAATGATTCGCGCTCTGCGCTCTAAAGTTCCGATCTAAATCAAATGATTCACGAATCCGCTCCGAAGTTATGATCTAAATCAAATGATTCACGCTCTGCGCTCTAAAGTTCCGATCTAAATCAAATGATTCGCAATCCGCTCTCTTAATTTCCGATCTAAATCAAATGATTCGCGCTCTGCGCTCTGAAGTTCCGATCTAAATCAAATTATTCGCGATCCACGCTCTAAAGTTCCGCTCTAAATCAAATGATTCGCGATCCGCGCTCTAAAGTTCCAATCTAAATCAAATGATTCGCGATCCGCTCTCTTTAATTTCCGATCTAAATCAAATGATTCACGCTCTGCACTCTAAA
>NW_015637078.1:0-1951 GCF_001515625.1 Sinocyclocheilus rhinocerous
CAGCAGTAACCCTATTATTATTCACCTTCACCCATGTGTATTGCCCCACATCAGGATGTTTAACCCTCCATATAGGGTTCAAAAGATCAGTTGCCTTTATTAACTATGATAAACAAGATGATGACTGAATATGTGGTTCTTCAGTATTTCGATCAACTGTGAAATTTTCTGTACAGTTCCAATCTCCCGCTACTATCACATTACCATCATTAAAGCATTTTTTAAACACATTACTTAACACACCAAAAAACATTAATCTTTCAAAACCTACATTTAGTGCATACACATTGATGAAATAATAAATTTCCCCATCAATATCAGCTTTAACTTCCAAGAGACGACCATTTATTTGTTCTTCTGTACTCAAAATAGTGACCCTTAAATCAGGTGAAAAGAGAATTGCTACTCCTGCACTCAAATTCGTTTTGTGACCTAATTTATACTGCCCTTTCCACCACAATCCCCACTCAATTTCATTTCCTATATCGCTATGTGTTTCTTGAAGATAAATAACATGCAATTTTCTCTGCTCTATTATTTCAGATACTAATGCACGTTTGTGCATATCCCTCCCCCCCATTTAGATACTAATGCACATTTGTGCATATCCCTCTCCCCATTTATATTAAGAGAACCTACTCTTAAAACTTCCATATGCAATTTTAAGAGGGAAAGGAGAAAAACAGATAAGAACAGCAATGCAAAAAGAGACACCACGTGATGCATGAAATTGGTCAGTTAAGTCAAAATTTTTAACGTTCTCTTTTTTTCTACTTTTCTATACTTTCTAACTGCCGTTACATGTTTCTTTAAACGAAACCTTTTTTTTTCACTTAAGATCTCAAATCCCACATTCTTTTGATGTACTGAAACCGACTTCTCAATATCTGGAAAAAAATCTATCACATTAACTTGCTTCCCAAACGTATCATCCAGAAAAGCATTAATCTCTTCTACAGTATACAATGAGGAATCATCTTGCGAGTTCATCTCACCACTACACAGCGAATCTCCCTGTGAGCATAAATCAAACTCATGCATAGATACATTCTCATCTGACAATGTTTCATCCATGCCACCCTCATTACATTCTTTATTGCATGTCAACTCCATCTGCTGCTGTTTCTCCACCACACACTCAGCACTACAAATTCTAGACTGAATACCGCTAGTACTCGGTACAGAGTGCAAACCATGGACATAAACTTTTTCAACATTCAGTGAATCAGCAATTTCTCCGTTCATATCGTTATCCGCAATATTTCTGAAATCAGAAACTATCACTGTTGTTGTTTCCACTTCATTACTTATTTGAGTATTTTCGAGAGCAGATACACTAACTTCTGAAACTCTTACCTCAGGAGGACCCTCAAACTCATCCCGAACCTCTTGGGTAGGCACGATAACAGGAACAACATCAGTCCCTGCTCTCGAAACACTGCCTTCTATTCCACATTCTTTATGCGGACAAACATGCCGTTTATGCCCGATATCACCACATTCAAAACACTTCATACTACCAGTTGTAGCGTAAACCATAAATGTCTTCCCTTCGTATTTAACACGAAAAGATATATCCAGCGTTCGCTCCGGGGAATCCAAAATCATGTTTACTTGTCTCCTAAAAGACATCACGTCTTTTAGAGCTGGGTATTTACATCCCAGAGAGATCATTTTAAACGGACTAACAATCTTTCCAAAACGAACTAACTCGCGCTCCAATGCTTCATTGGTTATGAATGGCGGCACATTTGAAATTGTAATTTTAGAAGAAACCGTGTAAAGTGGAGTAACTTGGACTAAATCGTCATTTACAATAAGGCCACTTTCAATTATTTGATTCACAAGATGCTGCGCTTTCAAAAAGACCACAACAGCCTTGTTCATTCGACAAGATGCTGGAAGGCCACAACAGCCTTGTTCATTCGAGAAGCAGAGGAAATATTTTCGT
>NW_015637079.1:0-353 GCF_001515625.1 Sinocyclocheilus rhinocerous
TGACATGCCATATTTTTGTCCCGTGCTAGTATCACTATGTCAGCAACAGCTTCAGAGTGAATCACACATTTATGTAGATGTCACTTACAAAACTTTGCAGCATGTAACTGGCCGTCGGTGCTCTTAGCAGCATGATAAACAATGCTCGTATTCAACAGATTATATCTATATAAACTCGAAAGTGCAAAAGACTGCTCACTTCACAATTATACTAAAAAGCTGTCACTCATCTCAGTTCACGATCTCACAACTTTCCATTAAAATCAGTAAAACTGTTAAAACTGCATTACTCTGCACTGAAGAAAACCTCTTAAACACCTCTGATTGGTCATTGCATTCAAGAGATCAACAAA
>NW_015637079.1:363-1942 GCF_001515625.1 Sinocyclocheilus rhinocerous
ACACCTCTGATTGGTCATTGCATTCAACAAACATGTCTGTGATTGGCTACATTTCTCACTGCTATAAAAACATGTTATAAATAGGAGCATTTTATGTTCTCCAGAGCTCAAACTCAAAAACACAGTGGAGCATTTGCTAAATCTGTTTTGCCAATAATTGTATTTCATTACAGTATCAACTGATGCTGTAGGTGCTTCTAACCTAACAATCCTGTCAAATCACCAACAATAACATCCAGCTAGCTGGGTAATCCACGTATGAAGAACGGACCCCTGGTCAGAAAGTAATTTACTTTCAATAAAAATAAAGGAAATATTTGAAAAGTGGAAATAAAATGCCTCATTAATAATAAAGTGTTTATTGGGAATGGTTGAGGTAGCTGTAGAGAGGGCTTGTCCTAATCGGCATCCATTTAATAATTTTAATAATTATGATAATTTACGCTCAATGTTATTGCATACTGTTTTATAATGTACTACAATACTGAGGTATAAATATCTGCCACCTAACTACTATTTACACTTAGCCTATTGCTAAAGAAAATATCGCTATTTTAGTTTAAACAGAATTTATCATTTGCACTTAGTGAATATATATTGCTTTTTCCACTTAGTGTAACTGCCAAAAAGAAAATAATATCATTGTTCAGTGTTGATTCAGTTCTGCTCAATATGTAAAGTTCAGAAATGAGTTCAACTGGGCAATATAGCATTATTTACTAGCATGAGCCCTTATTAACACATTTATTTGTGAGGTAACATTGACAGCTGTGCTGAATTAATGCTCACTGTTTGTCATGTGACAGCACTGTAGCACACTACTCTGAAACATTAATTGTTGTTCTTTTGTCTACTGTTTCACACACTATTCTTAAAACAGCAGGCAGTATGTTTTCTGGGCAGTAAGCTAAATAGTGCCATTCCGAACACAGCATTCATCTTCATTAAAAGTAGTGAGACTAAATTCTTTCAGCAGTGCTCAGGACACTTTCTCTCCTGCAGAGGCGGACAGTAGTGAAGTATTTTTACTTTACTCAAATACATTTAAAAAGTATCTGTACTTTATCAGAGTGTTTTTCTTTGGAAAACTTTAACTTTACTACATTCCAAAGCATAACATCGTACTTTTTACTGCACTACATTTAATAAATAAAAGTAGTTTTGTTTTGTTTTTTACCTTTAATACTTAAGAACATTTAAAATGTAGTACTTTCTTGTACTCAAGTAAATGTTTGAATTACTTTTACTTGAGTAAAAGTAAGAAAGTACTAGATTTCTAATGTAATTAAGTATTAAATGATATTTAATATGAAACGTAGTGCAGTAAAAAGTACAATATTATGCTTTGGAATGTTGTGAAGTAAAGTTTTCGAAAGAAAAACACTGATAAAGCTCAGACACTTGAAAAGTAGGCTTCTTTTAAGGCAGAGTACAAATACTTCACTACAGTCCGCCTCTGCTCTCCTGTTGCTCTTTGATGCCGAAATTAGCTGATGAATAAAACGCAGTGAATAGCCAATCTGTTGCTTTCAGTCACGTGAACTCTGTTAATTTACACACATTTCAGGAAGTGAAGATC
>NW_015637080.1:0-1165 GCF_001515625.1 Sinocyclocheilus rhinocerous
CTGTACAAACTGTATGTGCTATCGCCCTACACCAACCCTACCCCTCACAGGAAACTTTATGCATTTTTACTTTCTCAAAAAAATTCACTCTGTATGATTTATAGGCGTTTTGAAATATGGGGACATGGGGTAATGTCCTCATAAGTCACCTTCTCCTTGTAATAGAATCAGAATCAGAATGAGCTTTATTGCCATGTATGTTTACACATAACACACACACACACACACAACAGAAGCTTCCAGACGGAACAAAAAACACAGATAATAAAAAATAGAACAAGTAAATAAGAAATAAAAATATACAAATCGACAATTGTATGTACAGGTATAACAATAGACAGTTGTATGTAATACCTGTCATACCCATGTCATTATACAAATTTGTGTCCTCATATGTCACAAAAACGCGCACACACTCACACACACACTTTTATTGTTTTTACATAAAGCAAATTATAATGACCACAGACATAAACATAAACAACATAAACATTACAGGAGAACTTACAAACAACATTAGAATTGTTATATTTTAAAATGATTTAATTTGAAAATTATTTTTAATTATTATTTAAAGTTTACATTTTTATTATTTAATTTTTAGCGTTTTAATTTGATAATTTTTATTTTCAATTAACAATGAATCCCCGCACACCTGACGGCAATAGATAGGTGCGTAGGAGAAAAAGACTAAAAACGTTTGGAATATACCTGATGAAGGTCATGAGACCGAAACGTTGTTAAAGCTGCAGTCTGTACGTTTTGCCTCTTTGTCGCCATCTCTGTTTGAAACCTGCAATTGCAGTTATTTGCGCAATTATCTTCTTTACGTGGGTTGTGCACCGGCACGGCTCCAACGCGGATGAATCTGATGTTTTGAGAAGTATGTGTGGCAGTCAGTCACTGCACTGGTGTGGATCCTGTACTTCGGGAATCACAGATTCTAGCTACGTCTTGGAATATATAACCCAAATAAGAATTTTCACCGTATATTGCCATCTGAACAAGTAAGTAACAAGTCTGCCACTTTTGTTCTGACCAACTGAGGAAAAAAGCATTGCAATAAATCGCGCTACCAATGGTGATTAAATCTAAATGAACTCATATCACATCAATATAGTAAGAAATTATTTTAACCCAAAAAGCAAATTATGCTCCCTTCGAA
>NW_015637081.1:0-576 GCF_001515625.1 Sinocyclocheilus rhinocerous
GTATATAAAACAGACTGTGTTTATGATATGACTATATAAATTACCATATAGTGATTTTCCAATTTAAAATGTGACACAATCTCATAGCAACTATTTTACGTTTTAGCGAATAAATGGCTAAATCTGCTCATGCCCCAGTGAGGGTTATGTTGGCTTAGGGGCAGGCCTTCATGCTTACTTTTTCTAAAAATCGTATGTTACGATTCACATAGTACGAATTCATACAAAATCGCCACACCGTAAAATACATATGTTTTCCCGTGAGACCGGGTTGGTACTGTATAATACATAACAGTGACTGTATGGACTGTTTTAGGAATGGGAGTGACATTTTTTTGGGCTAATTTTAATTTGACGATAATTCCAGCGTTATGCTTCAGGTTTAATGGTGAGTGCAAGGTAAAATGTACGTAGGCTAGCTAAAATTTACAACAATGAAGGTAAACTAAGTTTTGAGAAAGACAATAGGACTTCTTGTCTCCAGTTCCAGCACTACAATTACAACACTTCAGTAATGGGAAAGACAAGTTAGTTTTTTGGTAGTAAACCAAAAAAATGAACATGGAATAAAAATCA
>NW_015637082.1:0-538 GCF_001515625.1 Sinocyclocheilus rhinocerous
GTCATTGTTCGGTACAATTTATTCTGTCTTTTCGCTTATTCGGTTGCCGAACATTCGTTGCATCCCTAGTTAAAACATCGCTGTATTTGTTCGGTACACATGTGCACCCAATCTAAGGATACGTGTACCGTTACACCCCTAACATTGAGTAAAACTGTCCATAAACTGAATCTCAATCTGATATCATTTATTAAATGTGCTTACCAGTGTGCTGCTCCTCCTGACGTCCTCCAGCCGCTCCAGCACTTGCGTCAGGCTCGGGTCATCGGACTCCACGCACCATATCGGCGGCGTCGACGGGTAGGACTCCTGAAAGAGCAGTCGGCAGGTAACTGGCAAGATTTCAGCGAGACGAGACCTCATTACCCATAAGCGATAATGTAAAACTGTGAAGTGCACGATGGACTGGTGCAAAGCGATCATGTAAAACTGTGAAGTGCACGATGGACTGGATCAGTTGTTCTCAAGATCTGCTTAAAGGCACAATATGTAATTTTCGCTGCTAGAGGGCGTGTATTCAAAATAAACAAAGAGGCAA
>NW_015637083.1:0-649 GCF_001515625.1 Sinocyclocheilus rhinocerous
CCAGCAGTTGGGTTCAAAACAACCCAACCCAAAAGATCAAAGGTGAAAGGTCATGAAAGGTTGACCTGACCTATGAACATCACAGATTGAATTTTTATTTTACATTTTCATAAATTTTCTTTCTTTCTTTTTTCATTGTAAAAAAAATATTTTTATAAAAAACAATTTCATTAGAAAGCCATTTCCTTTCATGGTTTTTGTTGAGATATTTTGGCATGCCACAAGGTCTGGTTCCAATACCAAAACGATTAGGTATTTATAGTGCATTATTTCCCAAAACCAGGTCAAAATTAGAGATCTAGATAACATTGTTGCTCATTTTTGGATACCGGTAAAGAGGACTCAATCAGATATTTTGAGAAGGTCTGAGATTAATGGCAGGCTCTTATGAATAGAGTCTAGAAATGCCTGTGTAAAAAAACTATGAACCAGAAAAATGCTGACAGTGTGGATTTTATACACAGCTATGAACCAGCAAATGCTGACAGTGTGGATTTTATACACAGCTGTCGCCATGCATGCATGTAATAAGAAGAAAACCGGGAAGAAAAAAAAGCAGCAGGGTCTGACTATAAATCTGTGGCGGTCTCATTGCTACAGCACGGCAGCAGTCTGAAGTGTCACTCAGGCAGTAACTCAGGCAGCGGCT
>NW_015637084.1:0-520 GCF_001515625.1 Sinocyclocheilus rhinocerous
CCAGAATCTGCCCCACCTAAATTTACGGTCAGGAGCCGCTACTGAGTGTACCATAATAACGGGAAAGCATATTTTTATGTCAATATGTCGTTATGAGAAAAAAATGTCGTTTTAACGAGAAAAGATGTTGTTTTAACGAGATAATTATATCGTTTTAACGACATAACATCTCGTTTTTACGAGAAAAGATGTGGTTTTAAGAGAAAACATCTCGTTATTACCAGAAAATATGTTGTTTTAACGAGATAACATCTCGTTTTTACAAGAAAAGATGTTGTTTTAATGTGAAAACATCTCGTTATTACGAGAAAAGATGTCGTTAAAACGACATAACATCTCGTTATTACGACATTTGAGTGGAAAAAATATGTATGTGGCAGCAATGCGTCACCGTACTTCACCAATTGGGCATTGCTAGTTCATTTTCTAAATAGAGCTAAAGTGGCGCTTTGTTTGTTTCCTACTGTAACGGAATAAACACAGGAAGCGTGCGGATCCATCTGCAAGGCTTTATTCACAA
>NW_015637085.1:0-604 GCF_001515625.1 Sinocyclocheilus rhinocerous
GAAGCAGCAGGTTTTTAATCAATAGGATTTAACTTATCATTTATTTCATATAGAATACGCTTCGTTATTTACAGGTACATCTAAAAAAAATTGAATATCATGAAAAAGGTCACTCATTTCAGAAAGTGAAAACCATATATTATATAGATTCATTACACATAGAGTGAAATATTTCAAGCCTTTATTTCTTGAAATTTTGATGATTATGGCTTACAGATAATGAAAACCCAAAATTCAGTGTCTCAGAAAATTAGAATATTGTGAAAAAGTTCAATATTGGAAAGTCATGGTGTCACACCCTAATCAGCTAATTACCTCAAAACACCTGCAAAGGTTTCCTGAGCCTTTAAATGGTCTCTCAGTCTGGGTCAGTAGGCTACACAATCATGGGGAAGACTGCTGACTTGACAGATGTCCAGAAGACAGTCATTGACACCCTCCACAAGGAGGGTAAGCCACAAAAGTTCATTGCTAAAGAAGCTGGTTGTTCACAGAGTGCTGTATCCAAGCATATTCATAGAAAGTTGAGTGGAAGGAGTGCTGTATTTCATAGAAAGAGTGAGTGGAAGGAAAAAGTGTGGTAGGAAAAGGTGCACCAGCAAAA
>NW_015637086.1:0-540 GCF_001515625.1 Sinocyclocheilus rhinocerous
ACACATTCGCTTTATATGATGAACATATTTTAATATAGGCTTTTACATGCATATAAATATTGATCAATTACCATTACAAAAATCTTAATCTTAAACACGTGCTTATTCTGTGTATTTGTGTCTTTAAAATAGGGTAACTTTGTTGCAAAAGCTTATAGCAAAAGGAAGCTTGATTTCAAATTTGATTTCAAACTGAAATTGAATTAGCACAAAAAGACAAGTACACAGTCAGTAATAAAATTATAAAACAAATGACCTCAATTCTGTTGAGGTATTCGAAATATGACAACACTGAATTTTTATAAGAAGTGATTTAAGAGCCATATACAGTATGTTAGGCCTATTTATTGAGATAAATGGAACATCAGATGGCTTTGACCTGTAATGTCTGTACAATGTAGTGATGCAGTTAGGCAGACTAGGATATTTATATGTACAAATCAGACAAATATCCCATTCCAAAACATCTCTAGCATAAACTTACATTGTAAAGAAATTAAAGGGGTCATATGATGCGATTTCAATTTTTCCTTTCTCTCT
>NW_015637086.1:637-983 GCF_001515625.1 Sinocyclocheilus rhinocerous
TAAAGTTGCAAACACTAAAGTCTCAAATCCAAAGAGATATTCTTTATAAAAGTTAAAGTCCCTGTAAAGGCAATATTAAATATGTGTTCTGAGTTTGTCACACCACAGACAAATGTATTATTAACCACTCAGCCAAATTTGAATGATGAAAAAATCCGCTTTTTGCGCTGAAACACGCCTACTTGCGGGAAAGCTGCCGCCTCTTAACTGTAAAATATCGCTTTCAGTGTCACATTTAATTCATATTTCGCTATATTAACATTTATGTATGGATGTCTCACGTGACTCATTATCAGTGTTTGGTAAGTTACTTCCAAAATGTAATGCATTATATATTACTAGTTAC
>NW_015637087.1:0-542 GCF_001515625.1 Sinocyclocheilus rhinocerous
TGTGACGCGTGCAAAGGCTCTTGCCTTGAAGAGTTCTGATGTTGCGCGTGAAAAACCTTCGACCGTACGGGTTGTTTTGCCTGCTCTCCCTTCATCGATTTCTGTTAATTAATTAATTTCGGCTCAACAACAGGACTCTAGTCTAGCAGATTTATTTGCCAATGCGAAGAGCCCAGAAGAAATGCAGAGTTTTGCTAGTGGTTACTTTATACAGGATGGGATGTTGGTTCGTAAATGGACCTCATGTAGTTAGTAAGCGGTGGGTGAACCTTTGTTTCAAATTGTAATACCTGTCGGTTTGCGTGATGTAGTACTACAGACTGCTCGTGGTGATATTTCAGGACATTTTGGAGTCCGAAAGACGTATGACAGAGTGTTGCGTCACTGTTTTTGATTTCAGGACTGGAGTCCGAAAGACGTATGAGAGAGTGTTGCGTCACTGTTTTTGGCCGTGTCTTAAGAAAGACATATCCAAGTTTATTCTGACTTGTCATATATGTCAAGTAACAGGCAAACCTAATCAGGTTATTCCGCCTGCTCCT
>NW_015637088.1:0-325 GCF_001515625.1 Sinocyclocheilus rhinocerous
CACTCGCGTGAACGAGCACCGATTTGCCTCCGATGTCGGGTATTTTTCGGTGATTTCGCAAAACCTGTCAGCGAGTGAAAAATCGGGCTAAAATCGTGCAGTGTGAACTCGGCATAAAGGCGCGTCTGAGGAAGATGGCGAGTCAGGATCGACAACTTCATCCTTGCTACACCGACTCAGAAAATATTAGTAAATAATTCAAATATCTCCTTACTATTTCCCCCCTGACACATTCATGGCAATTACTTTTGCCGGTGCTTTGCGGCAAGCTTTAGCCTTGTTTTTTCATTACTAATTGATGGATGTCTAAAATATAAAAATAGGA
>NW_015637089.1:0-659 GCF_001515625.1 Sinocyclocheilus rhinocerous
ATACGCTCCAATAGTGGGAGCAGAGTGGAGGGATCTATTCATCCCGGCATCCGTTAAACCAGACTGAGGATTTTTTTTTTTTTCTTCACCAGCAGAGAGCCAACAATATTATTCTACGGTGAGTAACGTTGTGTCTGCTAATATAATTATCTATCCTGGAAAGTAATTGTAATAATAGATTTCTGAAAAAGAAGCAAACGTTCCATTACTACTTATCTGAAATAATGTTGTGAACATACCTTGCTAAAGTGAGTATTAAAGTTTAGCAACATGATCTCATGAGAATTTGTATCTATTTTATGGTGCCCCGCTCCTATCATACGCTACTCCCCAGTGCATTACTCTCCAGCCCACCCCACTGCAAACGCTGAATAACACCGTCCAACGAGATGAAATGAACATGACACGAATGTTTATTCTCGACTTTTTTCCGCATGAAATCAAAATTGACTTTATTTACTTTAGTAGCGCACATTGCTAGTCTTGATGTGAACAATTAATCCGTTCAAGTTAATCCACTGAAAAAAAATTTTTTTTTAAATCAAAATCTGAACATTTACTTCTGCTCTGGAATTGCATTCCTTCTCTGATGACGTTAGTTTGACGGCTTGGGCACAGATGCCTTGTCCAAATACCCACACTTGCGGTCTTTGCACTTG
>NW_015637090.1:0-244 GCF_001515625.1 Sinocyclocheilus rhinocerous
GTGTGATTGGGCTAGTCAACATTACAAAAGACGGTCATCAATCGTTAGATTCAGTGGCGTAGATGGTAAAGCGTGTTTCATACTCCTTTTGACGCGATCGACCCAGGTTCAAATCTGCCTTTTGGCGAACTTTTTTTCTCCCTTTTCAAATTTCAAATCACATCAGAAAAACATTTATTTTTTATAAAAATGAAGGAAATAATCAAAAAGTTGAAAATAAAGTATCGGGTAGGGTTAGGGTAGG
>NW_015637090.1:328-984 GCF_001515625.1 Sinocyclocheilus rhinocerous
CATTTAATAATCTTAATTAAAATTTACACTCAATAAGTTATTATTGCATACCGTTTTATAATATATTACAATGCTGAGGTGCAGATAATTGCCACTATTTGCAATAAGCAATTAGCAGAATATCCTGCTATTTTAAAATAGTATAAATATAATCTATAGCTATTTGCATTTAGTGTAAATAAATACTGCTATTTTCACTAAGTGTTTTCACTAAGTTTGTTAGTAAGCTTGTACACATGCACATTTTATTAAATATAATAAAAGTGTTTGGTTGTACATGAAATGTTTCACTGCATGTTCACACTGCTCTTTTCCATTTAATGAAAGTAAGATACACAAAAATGCAGCTTGTATACTATATTCAAAGACTCTAGAAGTAATACAATAACTATGTGTGAGAAACAGACTGAAATTGAAATCAAATATGGTGGCATTAGACTCATGACTTAAATTTTGGTCACAGCATAGGGACTGTGAGTAAAAGAGCAAGACTAAATGATCTTGAATGATGAATTTTCTCTTTTGAGTGAACTGTCTCTTTAAACAGCACAAACCAGTAGCAGCAATAAATGATGGTGTGTTTCATGATCTGCAGAGGGATGTTTTTACATAAATGCTGTTGCTATTATGATTCTGAATGTTGAATCGCTGCTGCA
>NW_015637091.1:0-568 GCF_001515625.1 Sinocyclocheilus rhinocerous
CTTCCGAGACATTAAAAGCCCCACACTAGGGACCCGCCCAGAGTTCGGTGGTTCGGTTGTATTCTGAGAAGATGAAAATGTGAGCTACAATGCTCCAGGAAACTCTTAAGTACGTGCCAGGCTTCGGCCTTGACTTTTTCATTCACCAAGACTCTCTGACGCAAACTGGTTCTTTTTCATCAACCAACTTCAGCAAAGATCCACGCGAGCCTTCAGATTGCATCAAGCCTTTCTTTCAGACAGACGAGACGTGCAAGTATTCAAACTTAGTCTTATTAATTGATACATTAGGTATCATTTGCACCTTTTTACAAAGGTGTGTTTGAACTAAGAATCTGATGTTCCCTTCAGGCTGTAAATCTGCTAAATATGCAAATGGTTCCATAATTTCATTTTCTTATTCTCCCTTCTCTCTACTTTAAACATTTGCCCTCCCTGCTGCAGCTTCTTTTGATCTTACGCATTACATTGATCTGCCATGCCACAAAAAAGTGCCAAAATGATATTTATTGTTTGAATTTCATAATAAAATGGACAGAATTTGAAATCTGAGACTTTGTTTTATATC
>NW_015637092.1:0-512 GCF_001515625.1 Sinocyclocheilus rhinocerous
TTTGCGAACCGATTTAAAAGGTTAATTGAAAAGAATCAGTTCGTTTTTGAATCAGACACCGCTTCTCCTTGTCGGAGCACGTGCTATATTATAAGTAACGATATGTTTTATGTAATGTAGTGAAGTAAAATGTACGATCTTATGCTTTGGAATGTAGTGAAGTAAAAGTAAAAGTTACTCAAAATAAAACTACTCCAGTAAAGTACAGATACTTGAAAAATGTACTTAAGTACAGTAACAAAGTAAATCTACTCCGTTACTGTCCACCACTGGTTTTTAGTGTTAAATGATTCAGAAATCATTCTAATATGCTGATTTGCTGTTCAAGAAACATTTATTTTATGATTATCAATGTTGAAAACATTGCTTAATATCAATATGCTTAATATTTTGTGGAAGCCTTGATACACCAAAGTTTGGGGTAAGTAAGAGCGTTAAAAAGGAGGGAAAAAATAGGCCTACTCTTTTTCAGCAAGGATGCATTAAAGGGGTCATATGATGCGATTTCAAGT
>NW_015637093.1:0-334 GCF_001515625.1 Sinocyclocheilus rhinocerous
AATATGTAAATATGTGCTGTTGTGAATGTTTTCATTTCATTAACATGTAAATATGTGCTGCATGTTTTCATTTCATTAACAAAGTAAATGAGATAAAATGGAATTTGTGAAAGCATCTGATCAGAGCATTGTGGATTTGAACATTGTTAACTCTGTTACCTGTTTTTTTTAGGTAATTTTATGAAATGCCTCTAGGGGGTGCTTGTGTGTCTTATTCCCAGGTATAAAGTCAGGTAGATTCATTGAAGAATTTAGTTGACACTTGAAGTTTCTGGTTCCCATCTGGGTCACGGCACCAAATGAACCCTTCTGGTTCTTCTCCCCTCACTCGGTC